>NC_090330.1:4211878-4453332 GCF_035084215.1 Heptranchias perlo
GGACTGCAGCGGTTCAAGAAGGCGGCTCACCACCACCTTCTCCAGGGCAATTAGGGATGGGCAATAAATGCCGGCCTTGCCCACATCAGTAAAATGAATTAAAAAGATAGTGGGGGGCAGTATGTATGGGCCTGTTGGCCTATTCTTGTCCTTAGCACAAGATTTACCCTCAAAGAGCTCATTCCTCACCCATTCTGCAGTGCAATCTTCACAAACCCTTTACGGTTTTTAAGGGTCAGCACATTGTTTCCTGGGCTGCACTCCAGGGATTCTGCTGCTCCACCAATGACGATGATCACTGCGTTCCCAGTCCCGTTCTTAGACAGCAGAAAGTCAATAGCATCCCGCGACACGGGAAAAATACCTGGAAGGGGAAAAGAAAACAAGCAAAGGAATTATTGCTCATCTGAACCTTGTTTTTTTTTTAATATACAACTCTTAAAATATACTTGGTGATTACAAGGCTGTATGAATTAAATGGTTCAAATGCATCCAAACCAACCCATAACGACTCGCATTTATATAGAAGATTAAGCGGTGATCAACTCCCCACAGAGAGACCCTGACCAGTGGCCTTAAAGGGACAGGCCAGGTTAAACGCAGACTCGAAGGGCTGAATGGCCTACTCCCGTTCCTATATAGTAACTTGAACATAGACACACACAAAAGTGTTGTTTATGGAACTGATATGTTGAGAGACAAGTGTCAGTTGTGGTTCAGTGGGTAGCAGCCTCGTCTGAGTCAGAAGGTTGTGGGTTTGAGTCCCACTCCAGAGACTTGAGCACATAATCCAGGCTGACACACTCAGTGCAGTACTGAGGGGGTGCTGCATTGTCGGAGGTGCTGTCTTTCGGTTGAGACATTAAACCGAGGCCCCATCTACACTCTCATTTGAAGGTAAAAGATCCCATGGCATTATTTGAAGAGCAGGTGAATTCTCCCCGGTATCCTATCCAATGTTTATCCCTCAACCAACACGACTGAAAAGAAACAGATTATCTGGTCATTATCGCATTGTTGTTTGTGGGACCTTTGCTGTGCGCAAATTGGCTGCCTCGTTGCCTACATTTACAACAGTGACTACATTTCAAAAAAGCGCTTCGTTAGCTGTAACGCACTTTGGGACGTCCCGAGGTTGTGAAAAGCACTATGTAAATGCGAGTTTTTTTTTTACATTTCTTCTTGTACCATTTAGCTTGAGTTTGGACTCGGCAACACCAAACATCTACACATCGTAGGTGCGAGTCACTCACAGGAGCTTCCTTGGACGGGGAGATGAGGCCCATGACAACCGCATGGCTTGGCCTGCAACCAAAACGGCGGTTGTTGATGTTGGCATCACCGCCTCTGGAGGCACAGAAGTGAAACCCTCCTCCTCCTCCTCCTCCTCCAAGGGAGGGAGGGAGGGAGGGAGGGAGGGGCCCCGTGCCTGCGATGGTACTGCAGTGTCATGGATGCTACATTATCTCAGGATGCCAGACCTAGTATTTACATACCAAGACAACATTTCACATCCTCAGGACGTTTCAAAAGCGCTTCCCCGCCAACAAAGTTACTCTCTCATGTAGTCACGTTGTTTTGTAGGCAAGTCAATTGGCACATAGCGAGGCCTCACAAACAGCAAGCGAGATATTTTTCGTGGCGTTGGACAAACGTTGGCTGTAACATCAGGGACCTCCTTGCTCTGCTTCCTATAATTCCAGGATCTTATGATCAGACAAGAGCCTCAGGTTAATGAGCCATCTGAAAAAAATGGCGCCTCTGACAACGTAGCCTCCCTTCAGTACTGCATTGAAGTGCCATCTGGTCAGTCCTGGAGCTCGGCCTAAACCCACAACCTTCTGAATCAGAGGAGAATGTGCTACTAAAATAAAGCCTTGCATTTATATAGCGCCTTTCACGACCTCAGGATGTCCCAAAGCACTTTACAGTTAATGAAATACTTTTTGAAGTGTGGTCACTATTGTGATGTAGGAAGCGCGGCAGCCAATTTGCACACAGCAAGATCCCACAAACAGCAATGTGATAGTGACCAGATAATCTATGCTTTTAGTGATGTTAGTTGAGGGATAAATATTGGCCAGGACACCAGGGAGAACTCCCCTGCTTCTCTTCGAAATAGTGCCCCATAGGATCTTTCACATCCATCCGAGAGCACAGACAGGGCCTCAGTTTAACGCCTCGTCCGAAAGACGGCACTTCTGAGGGTGCAGCATTCCCTCGGTACCGCACTGGAGCACTACTACTGAGCACAACTGCCTTTGGTAAGGTGCCAGGTATATGGTGCTTTATTCCATACCACTGCAGTCTCTTTCCCTGTGGATGAGAGAGATTAATACGGGATAGACCTGGGGCTGCAGAAAGCAACCTATAGAAAACAAAGACAGCGGGAAGTTAGTGAAAACTGTAAATTATGGACACCTTAGGGGCTGGCATCAGCTGTCCTTTTTTTTTTGTGCGGGTGTTCTTATTTTTCAAGGTGGTCATTGTATGTACTGTAAAAATTCTCAGTAGAATGGGGAGTTCTTTCCCCAGTATCCATAGTGGCACAGAAACCGCTCCATCCCTTGGGACAGAGCCGTGCGGGCATTCAATCCCAGAGAAACCACTCTCCCCGGGACAGAGCAGAGCGGGCATTCAATCCCAGAGAAACCACTCTCCCCGGGACAGAGCCGAGCGGGCATTCAATCCCAGAGAAACCGCACAATCCCCGGGACAGAGCCGTGCGGGCATTCAATCCCACAGAAACCACTCCATCCCTTGGGACAGAGCCGTGCGGGCATTCAATCCCAGAGAAACCACTCCATCCCTTGGGACAGAGCCGTGCGGGCATTCAATCCCAGAGAAACCACTCTATCCCTTGGGACAGAGCCGTGCGGGCATTCAATCCCAGAGAAACCGCTCCATCCCTTGGGACAGAGCCGTGCGGGCATTCAATCCCAGAGAAACCACTCCATCCCCGGGACAGAGCCGTGCGGGCATTCAATCCCAGAGAAACCACTCCATCCCTTGGGACAGAGCCGTGCGAGCATTCAATCCCACAGAAACCACTCCATCCCTTGGGACAGAGCCGTGCGGGCATTCAATCCCAGAGAAACCACTCCATCCCTTGGGACAGAGCCGTGCGGGCATTCAATCCCAGAGAAACCACTCTATCCCCGGGACAGAGCCGTGCGAGCATTCAATCCCAGAGAAACCACTCCATCCCTTGGGACAGAGCCGTGCGAGCATTCAATCCCAGAGAAACCACTCTATCCCTTGGGACAGAGCCGTGCGGGCATTCAATCCCAGAGAAACCACTCCATCCCTTGGGACAGAGCCGTGCGGGCATTCAATCCCACAGAAACCACTCCATCTCCGGGACAGAGCCGTGCGGGCATTCAATCCCAGAGAAACCACTCTATCCCTTGGGACAGAGCCGTGCGGGCATTCAATCCTAGAGAAACCACTCTATCCCTTGGGACAGAGCCGTGCGGGCATTCAATCCCAGAGAAACCACTCCATCCCTTGGGACAGAGCCGTGCGGGCATTCAATCCTAGAGAAACCACTCCATCCCTTGGGACAGAGCCGTGCGAGCATTCAATCCCAGAGAAACCACTCCATCCCTTGGGACAGAGCCGTGCGGGCATTCAATCCCAGAGAAACCACTCTATCCCCGGGACAGAGCCGTGTGAGCATTCAATCCCAGAGAAACCACTCTATCCCTTGGGACAGAGCCGTGCGGGCATTCAATCCCAGAGAAACCACTCTATCCCTTGGGACAGAGCCGTGCGGGCATTCAATCCCACAGAAACCACTCCATCCCTTGGGACAGAGCCGTGTGGGCATTCAATCCCAGAGATAGAGCGGTTTCTCTGCTGCTATGAATGCTGGGTAAAGGGATCTCCATTCCACTAAAGCCGTTCCTCTCTCAAAACCTATTGCCACCTCGCGCTGACCCGTGTGTCCCGTGTTTTAAGTTGTAAAAGGGATTTGGTGCATCGAAGGCTGTCCGTAGTTCATAATTTGCGAGTGTCCGTGGTTTCAGAGTGCCTCTTGTATATTTTACCATGTAAGTTATTTGGGTGTCTCAATAAGTGTCCTTTTTTTTTGGGGGGGGCGGGGGGTGGAGATGGTGGGGGGGTCTATTTATACAGGTTTCACCAGAATTGACAAACAAATCTAAAGGATGACACAAGTTAATGATTCTGTCGATAGATTCCTACCTGTTGCCAACTCACACGAGTGCAATAAATTCTCATTAGGAAAAAAAAGGATTAGGAAATCAATATACCATCAAAAAAACTTGCATTTATATAGCGCCTTTAACATAGTAAAACGTCCCAAGGCTAATCACAGGAGCGATTATCAAACAGAATTTGATACCGAGCCATATAAGGAGATATTAGGACAGGTGACCAAAAGCTTGATCAAAGAGGTAGGTTTTAAGGAGCGTCTTAAAGGGAGAGGGAGAGAAGCGGGGAGAGTCAGTGTCAGTTGAGGATACTTTGAAAGGACCTACAGTTATTAAATTGGATTCCACGTGGAGGAGGTCACACGTCTCACGTTTATGGAACTGATAAGAGCCATTTAGGTTGGACATTGCTTTACAGAAGACACGTCGTGTTTAAAGTACAAACACCTTCATAGTAAATCTCTTGTACCAAGGGGGATATCTCTTGATTAGATTATATATTTTTTTTAAATACATGCACATGGTCAAAGCAGCCACGTGGTTACTGACTGATAACTCCCAAGAGTGCAAGGCAACACTCTCAAAGGTGAGATCTACTGAAGGAAAAGGACGTTCAGCTCCCCCTCACAAACAAGCGCTGTCTCTCAACTTATCAGTTCCATAAACATGTCAGCCGTGGCTCAGTGGGTAGCGCCCTCGCCTCTGAATCAGCAGATTGTGGGTTCGAACCCCACTCAAGAGACTTGAGCACTTAATCCAGGCCGACACTCCCAATGCAGTACTGAGGGAGCGCTGCAACGTCAGAGGTACCGTCTTTCGGATGAGACGTTAAACCTGGGTTTTCCAATAAGTGTCTGCCCTCTCAGGTGGGCGTAAAAGATCCCACGGCGCTGTTTAGAAGAGCAGGAGAGTTCTCAGCGAGGGCGGACGGGGCCTCGGTCTAACCTCTCATCCAAAAGACGGCAACTCCGACAGTGCAGCACTACCTCAATACGACACTGGGAGTGTCAGCCTGGATTATGCGCTCCAGTCTCTGGAGTAGGGACTTGAATCCACGACCTTCTGACTCAAGAGGAGAGTGTGCTACCAACGGAGCCACAGCTGCCAGCGCATCAATACTGCCGGTAGCAATGCCTGTGCAAAAAAAAGATTGTGACAAGTGAAAAACACTCACCTCCGCTCATTAAATATTCCCGCAGAACTGGCACCCGGAAGTTGCCTGCCAACGTGGCCAGAAAAGGTCGAATCCCTGGAAATTTACTGGAGAACCCAGTGGCTTCCGTCCCAAAGTTACAAAAGGCTCCAAAGCAAAAGATGCCATGGGGGTGGTAACCAAAGATATAGTTCCTGGTGGGGAGCAGGTTGTGAGTTTTTACCAACTGTAAGAAAGAAAAAAATATAAGACTCAATCTAAACAAATGCACAAAAAAAAAACTACCCGACTTCACCTAATTAATCCATAGCTCCTATCTGCTTTTATTTAGAATGTGGAACTTGCTACCACGTGAAGCGGTTGAGGCGAATAGTATAGATGCATTTAAGGGGAAGCTAGATAAACACAAGGAAGGAGAAAGGAATAGAAGGATATGCTGATAGGGTGAGATGAAGTAGGGAGGGAGGAGGCTCGTGTGGAGCATAAATGCTGGCATGGGCCTGTTGGGCCGAATGGCCTGTTTCTGTGCTGTAAGTTTTATGTAATTCCAGATAGGGATCAACAGCATAACCCCTTGTATTGTACAGTCAGCAACATTCACAAGCAAGAAGCAAAAGTTCACAAATTGGTGGAATAAACTGACTATTAGCATTTCCAAATTAATACAAAGAGATCGGAATGAGTTGGTTTCAGGTTTTCTTTTGGTTTTAATCTGGTATTCAACTGTTTTAAAAAAAAAAGGTGGAACGGCTGAGTGCAGAACTAAAGAAAAAAAAAGGGAAAGAAAAGACAAAAAAGGAAAAAATAGAAATTGCATTTATTTGGACGTCTCAAAGCGCTTTACAGCCAACAAAGTACTTTTTGAAGTGCAGTCACTGTTGTAATGTAGGAAATGCAGCAGCCAATTTGCACACAGCAAGCTCCCGCAAACAGCAATGTGATAATGACCAGATCATCTGTTCTAGTGGCTTTGGTTGAGGGAATAACATTAGTCAGGACACCGGGGAGAACTCCCCTGCTCTTCTTTGAAATAGCGGCCATGGGATCTTGTACATCCACCCGAGGGGCCAGACGGGGCCTGGGTTTAACGTCTCACCTGAACGACAGCATCTCCGACAGTGCAGCACCACCACAGTACTGGCACTGGGAGTTTCAGTCTACGTTAACGTGCTCAAGCCTCTCGAGTGGGACTTGAACCCGCGACCTTCCAATTCAGAGGCGAGAGAGCTACCCACTGAGCCACGGCTGAACCGGTGTATATAGTGCCTGATGTCTTAGAAACCGGTCAATAAAAGAGATTAAAATAAATGAGGATCATCTTAAATTGCTGATCTCACTTATCTTGTCCTTGTGAGAAGGTTTGAAGCCCTCCTATGTTGTGCAATAAATAGATATTGCTGCATGCTTGGAGATTTAAAACAAAAGGAAATCTATGTGCAATAAAAGCAAAGGGATCCATTTTTGATTGACATTTGCAATTTTATTAATTTACTAAATCTTGTCCTTAGCAGTCATTCCAGATTTGAGCTTCAAGGAAAGAAAATCTATTGTGATCATCTCCCACTGTCCTTTGGATATGATTTGTTAACTTGGTGTTATGAGTACGGACAAGCGGGTTCCAAACGTAAAACGCTAAAAAAAAAATCCGCAGGAATATTTCAACCCGAGTGAGATTTCCGAAGCACTAAAGTCATATAATAAAGCAAAAACAAAAAAAAAAAAATTGCAGGCCTGAAATAAACCCATTAGAAAGTCAAATCTCCCATAGACCCCAGAGTCCAGGGTAGGGAGGTCTTCAGAGGACAAAGTCAGACACCGTTTTGGCAAAGTTCACTTTGATCAAACAATAAGCTTCAAAATAGACCATCTGCTTGAACTTGGCTGGCTCATTAAATCAAACTGGGCATCAATTTACTGTTCAAATATGTGTACAGTTACAGATGTGAATTGAGAAATGTCTAGACAATGTCATTGCACCCTCCCTCCCCGTCCTCCCCCCATCAAACCCAAAGAATATCCCTTCCTCTTCAGATTGGTTGGAAGGACATCACAAATTCGTTCCTGCTGTGTCAGCAACATGGCCAATGGTGCACGTTCAGCCGAGCAAAAAACTCAGGAAACTCTCAAAATCAATGAACTTGGCTCTGATTTGAGCAAGAGTTACTGTGGGAACGCCGCACAGTCCAAGGGGAGCTGCAAGACTGAAGATCTTCACTGAGGAAAAGGAAGTGAATAAAAACCAGGACATCTATCACCCGGGAGATATTTAATCCAGCTTTTAGATGGGGAGGATTTCATGTCTAAAATGTACTCTTTCACACTCTCCCAGCATTATCCAACATATTCACCTGTTCTGTACAGTTAAGATGGCCTAAACCCATTTGACAAAGGACTCTCAGACCACAAAAGGAGACTTTGATCAGTCTGCCTGCGTTGGATTCAAATCCCCATCCCAGCAACTACACTGCACTAAAAATTGTACAAACATTGAAGAGTCCAGTGATCTGGTAGAAACATAGGAACACAAGTAGGCTATGCAACCTCTCAAGTCTGCCCCGCTATTCAATTAGATCATGGCTGATCTGTATCTCATCTCAGTTTACCTACCTTTGCTCCATATCCTTTAATACCCTTACCTAACAAAAAAAAAACTCTCGATCTCAAGTCTCGAAAGCTTCAATTGACCCCTAGCGTCCACAGTCTTTTGGGGGAAGAGAGTTCCAGATTTCCACTACCCTTTTTGTGCAAAAGTGTTTCCTGATCTCACTCCTGAATGGCCTGGCTCTAATTTTAAGATTATGTCTCCTGGTTCTGGATTCCCCCATTAGAGAGAAAAAAAAAGTTTCTCTCTAGTGACCCCATTGAAATCCTTTAATCATTTTCAATACCTCGATTAAGTCACTCCTCAATGTTCTAAACACAAGGGGATACTTACCATGTTTATACAAACTGTCCTCAATTTAACCCTTTACAACTCTGGTATCATTCTGGTGAATCTGCACTGCATCCCTTCCAATATATAGTAAGTGGACATTACTAATAATAGGGGTGGAAGGGCAGGTAGTCACCCAAAGCCACCCAAACCTTGAAGTGGTCTGAGAAAAAAAAAATTGCTAATTCTAGATATCTGAAGAGGCAAATGGACAATGTTGCAAATACACAACAGGCCTGGCAACATCTGAAAAGAAAAAAGGTTACCCTTTGCCAGAACTAGTGTTGAATGAAAATCTCAAATGTGGGGCAAAGATGGAAGTCGATTAAATAAAGATTTTCATAGGTCAGGCAGCATCACTAAAAGGACATGTATATTCTCTGGCGTTTAGAAGAATGAGAGGGGATCTCATTGAAATGTATAAAATTCTTAGAGAGGGCTTGACAGGTTGGATGCCGAGGCGCTGTTTTCCCTAACCGGAGAGTCTAGAACTGGGAGGCATAGTCTCAAGATAAGGGGTCGGCCATTTAGAACCGAGATGGGGATAAATTTCTTCACTCAGAGGACTGTGAATCTTTGGAATTCTCTACCCCAGAGGGCTGTGGATTGCTTAGTCATTGAGTATGTTCAAGTCTGAGACAGATACATTTTTGGACACTAAGGGAATCAAAGGATACGGGGATTGGGCGGGAAAGTGGAGTTGAGGTTGAAGATCAGCCGTGATCTTACTGAATGGCGGAGCAGGCTCGAGGGGCCGCATGGCCTACTCCTGCTCCTGTTTCTTATGTACACATCAACATCGTGAGGTGCAGCCCCATCTTCAGAACTGAATAAAAAAATAAAACGCTCATGTAATGTAGAAGAGGAAGTGGAGAAGGGAGGAGAAAATGAGCTTGGAAGCAAGATTATGTCATGTGTGATAGAAATGGCAGAAGATGATCTGGTGCATGGAGAGGCTGGAGAGACAGAAAGTGAGCTCAAAGTGCAAATGGAGGATCTCTGCCCAAAACAGTGACTGGTCTGTTTAGATGCTTAGAACATAAGAAATAAGAACATAAGAAATAGGAGCAGGAGTAGGCCAATCGGCCCCTCGAGCCTGCTCCGCCATTCAATAAGATCATGGCTGATCTGATCCTAACCTCAAATCTAAATTCACGTCCAAAGAAAGAGAAAAGAAAGAGAAAGATAAAAAGATAGAAAGAACAAACAAATGAGAGAGAGAGAGAAAAAGAGACAGACATTAGTTGCTGTATGTTGGTAAACAGAAGGTATGTTAACATGATAACCCACAAAATTCATCCCCGATAACAGTTTGTGAAGCTTCCTGAACTTTTGCAACTGCAAATATGATCGAACAGTGCACTAGATTTTCACAATTTATACTTGGCTAATTTTCCAAGGATTGCGGCTTATCCAGAATTACAAAACTATTGAACAAATTCATTTTCAGACAATCCTATTGCAAATAGTTACTGTACTGTCTGTGGAAATGGTCTGTGTGGGAGATGACAATCTAAGAGACACTGACCTTAGATTGATTTTTCTTGCTGTAATTTTCTCTTATCTACATCATTCTTTTTCCCATCTACATAGCAAATATGGAACTCTCCAAAATTACTGCTGCTTCATCTGGGACTTAGCTCACCAAGGTACAACAGTAAGGGATATTGCAGACCCACTGCTCCCAGCTTGTAAACTCCCTCCAGTTAAAGTGAACTCCAATTGCAGAAAATGTTGATTACTTTCCTTGAATAAAAAATAGGGGCCAGTGTTTCTCTCCTCTCTTGAAGGCGATGGTTTAGAGCCACAAAGTTTACAGCACAGAAGGCAGCCATTTGGCCCATCTATGTCTATGCTAGAGCAATTCATAAGCCAATCCCACTGCACTACCCTCTTCCTGCAGCCCTGAGTCTTCCTCAGCTTCAAATATCTATCCACATTTCCCTTAAAAGCTCCACCCTTCCCCCATGGCAAACAGTCCACATTCCAACAACTCTCTACATAAAGACATTTCTCCCAAGCTCTTTCCTCACTTGAGGAATGTAAATTGATGACCCATCACAGACTCCCCAACCGGAGGAAATAGCACACAGTATTCCAACTGAATTCTGCTGGCACAAGTGTTGTTGTCTATATTCGGACTGGGGAGCTGGCTCTGTAGTCAGAAAGGCTTCCCCTTTAGCGACCCACGGACAACGTAGGTACAGATTGGAGGAGGGGACCGAGTGTAACATATCATAGTTTGCAGATGATACAAAGATGGGAGGGAAAGTAGAGAGTGAGGAGGATATAAAAAATCTACAGGGGGATATAGACAGGCTGGGTGAGTGGGCGGAGATTTGGCAGATGCAATACAATATTGGAAAATGTGAGGTTATGCGCTTTGGCAGGAAAAATCAGAGAGCAAGTTATTATCTTAATGACAAGAAACTGGAAAGTACTGCAGTACAAAGGGATCTGGGGGTCCTAGTGCAAGAAAATCAAAAAGTTAGTATGCAGGTGCAGCAGGTGATCAAGAAGGCCAACGGAATGTTGGCGTTTATTGCTAGGGGGATAGAATATAAAAACAGGGAGGTATTGCTGCAGTTATATAAGGTATTGGTGAGACCGCACCTGGAATACTGCATACAGTTTTGGTCTCCATACTTAAGAAAAGACATACTTGCTCTCGAGGCAGTACAAAGGAGGTTCACTCGGTTAGTCCCGGGGATGAGGGGGTGGACATATGAGGAGAGGTTGAGTAGATTGGGACTCTACTCATTGGAGTTCAGAAGAATGAGAGGCGATCTTATTGAAACATATAAGATTGTGAAGGGGCTTGATCGGGTGGATGCGGTAAGGATGTTCCCAAGGATGGATGAAACTAGAAATAGGGGGCATAATCTTAGAATAAGGGGCTGCTCTTTCAAAACTGAGATGAGGAGAAACTTCTTCACTCAGGGTAGTAGGTCTGTGGAATTTGCTGCCCCAGGAAGCTGTGGAAGCTACATCATTAAATAAATTTAAAACAGAAATAGACAGTTTCCTAGAAGTAAAGGGAATTAGGGGTTACGGGGAACCGGCAGGAAATTGGACATGAATTTAGATTTGAGGTTAGGATCAGATCAGCCATGATCTTATTGAATGGCGGAGCAGGCTCGAGGGGCCGATTGGCCTACTCCTGCTCCTATTTCTTATGTTCTTATGTAGATTAGTTACTCGCGTTTACTAGTTGGCTGTTTTATCCCAACTGGAGAATGCAGACCCCAGATTTTTTTGGGGTTACAATGCTTTTGGGATAAAGGGGGCAGGACTCATTACTGGGGAGACCCATGCACCTGCCTTCAACTGCACGCCTATAGTGCAGAAATGCCTGTACAACAAATTCACTGGACTCGGGACAGGGGGTGGGGGTAGAATGAGGGGGGATGCAAGACACATGCTGGTGCAACAGCTTCAGTGTAGTCATGATTCCAATATGAAACATGTATGGAATCCTAGAGATTGGTGCTTGTACTGTACCCGCCTATTTTGCTGTTTAATTGCGAAACGGCCCAACTAAAATTTCAGTTCTCCATGTATACAATTTTATCCAAATTTACGCGCAATTATGAAGGGGCTTTGATAGGATAAATAAGGAGAAACTGTTTCCACTGGTAGGAGGGGCGATAACCAGAGGACACAGATTTAAGATCATTGACAAAAGAACTATGGGGGGGGTGGAGGTGAGGAGAGTTTATTTTTACGCAGCGAGTTGTAATGATAGGGAACGCGCTGCCTGAAAGGGCGGTGGAAGCAGATTCAATAGTAACTTTCAAAGGGGAATTGGATAAATACTCGAAGGGGAAAAATGTGCAGGGCTACGGGGAAAGAGCAGGGGGGAGTGGGACTAATTGGATAGCTCTTTCAAAGAGCCGACAGAGTCACGATGGGCCGAATGGCCTCCTTCCATGCTATATATAAAAACTCGGCATTAAACAAAGAATCTCAGGGTGAAAATAGTGCAGAGATAGAAATCTGCTTGTGTGTATTCCAGAGCCCAAGATTCCCTTTGAGAGTCTAATAGGAAGCAATTTAAATCAAGTCCATTGCACACACAAAATAGCTTATTTTAAAAACTAGAATTCTTAAACTATTCTTTCGGATGGGACTGTTTAAACATGGCTACCAAGAAAAAAAACTGCGGAGTTAGCTTTTTTTTTTCCCCTCTAAAAGAGGATCAAATATAAATGTGCTGAGATCTGTACACTACACTCAGTATGACCCAGTCCCCTCAATCCATTGTGAAACAGAAGCACACTTGTAACTGGGTCCTTGCCCGAGTTATGTGAAAATGCAGCAGAATTCTTGTGCTCCACCAGCTATTTCAGCTCAAAATTGTTGAGCAAACATTGTAAACAAGCAGATAAGGGCGACCACCGGTGCGTATGGGTTAGAGCGGGTGGGTTTCACATGCACGTTTCAAAGGTCAAGCAGGCAACGGCAAACACATGCAGCAATTTTTACACAAGTGTTACGCAACAGTAATTAAAGCAAAGTTCAACCAACAGCTGATATTAGCGATCAAAAGACAATCGGATCACTCCTCTCCAGCTGGCAGCGTGGCCATCAGACTGTCCATGGGTTGATAAGCCTCGTTTACGAGGGGCATCAGCTTTAAACACTATCTGCTTTGATCAGCGATAAATATATATTGTGGATTAGTTGCTCCCCGCTCCTACTGCCTTGTTAAAAAAAACAAAAGATCGATCTCGCGTTCTTATAGCTCCTTTCACGACCTCAGGACGTCCCAAAGCGCTTTCCGGTCAATCGCAGCGTAGTCATTGTTGTAATGTAGGGCAAACCGGCAGCCAATTTGCACACAGCAAGATCCCACAAACAGCAATGTGATCGTGAGAACAAGAGAGAGTCTAACCACCTCCCCGTAACATTCAACAGCATTAATCGCCAAATCCCCCACCATCAACATCCTGGGGGTCACCATTGACCAGAAACTTAACCGGACCAGCCAAATAAATACTGTGACTACGAGAGCAGGTCAGAGGCTGGGTATTCTGCGGCGAGTGACTCACCTCCTGACTCCCCAAACCCTTTCCACCATCTACGAGGCACAAGTCAGGAGTGTGATGGAATACTCTCCACTTGCCTGGATGAGTGCAGCTCCAACAACACTCAAGAAGCTCGACACCATCCAGGACAAAGCAGCCCGCTTGATTGGCACCCCATCCACCACCCTAAACATTCACTCCCTTCAACTGTGGCTGCAGTGTGTACCATCCACAGGATGCACTGCAGCAACTCGCCAAGGCTTCTTCGACAGCACCTCCCAAACCCGCGACCTCTACCACCTAGAAGGCACATGGGAACAGCACCACCTGCACGTTCCCCTCCAAGTCACACACCATCCCGACTTGGAAATATATCACCGTTCCTTCATTGTCGCTGGGTCAAAATCCTGGAACTCCCTATCTAACAGCACTGTGGGAGAGCCTTCACCACACAGACTGCAGTGGTTCAAGAAGGCGGCTCACCACCACCTTCTCAAGGGCAATAAATGCTGGCCTTGCCAGCGATGCCCAGATCCCATGAACGAATAAAAAAAAGGCTCATGGGGTTGGGGGTAATATATTAGCATGGATAGAGGATTGGTTAAAGGACAGAAAACAGAGTAGGGATAAACAGGTCATTCTCAGGTTGGGTGGCTGTAACTAATGGGGTGCCTCAAAGATCGGTGCTTGGGCCTCAGCTATTTATAATCTATATTAATGACTCAGATGAAGGGATCGAGTGTAATGTATCCAAGTTTGCTGACGCTACAAAACTAGGTGGGAAAATAAGCTGTGAGGAGGTCACAGAGTCTGCAAAGGGATAGAGACAGGTTAAGTGAGTGGGCAAGAAGGTGACAGATGGAGTATAATGTGGGGAAATGTGAGGTTATTCACTTGGGCAGGAAGAATAGTAAAACAGAATATTTTTTAAATGGTGAAAAACTATTAAATGTTGGTATTCAGAGAGACTTGGGTATACTCGTACAAGAAACACAAAAAGTTAGTATGCAGGTACAGCAGGCAATTAGGAAAGCAAATGGCATGTTGGCCTTTATTGCAAGGGGGTTGGAGTACAAGAGTAAGGAAGTCTTACTACTCCTCACCTGGAGTACTGTGTACAGTTTTGGTCTCCTGATCTAAGGAAGGATATACTTGCCTTGGAGGCAGTGCAATGAAGGTTCACTAGATTAATTCCTGGGATGAGAGGGTTGTCCTATGAAGAGAGGTTGAATAGAATGGGCCTATACTCTCTGGAGTTTAGAAGAATGAGAAGTGATCTCATTGAAACATATAAGATGATGAGGGGGCTTGACAGGGTAGATGTTGAGAGGCTGTTTCCCCTGGCTGGAGAGTCTAGAACTGGAGGGCATAGTCTCAGGATAAGGGGTCGGCCATTTAGGACTGAGATGAGGAGGAATTTCTTCACTCAGAGGGTTGTGAATCTTTGGAATTGTCTACCCCAGAGGGCTGTGGATGATCAGTCATTGAGTATATTTAAGGCTGAGATCGAAAGATTTTTGGACTTGGGGTAATCAAGGGATATGGGGATCGGGCGGGAAAGTGGAGTTGAGGTCGAAGATCAGCCATGATCTGATTGAATGGCGGAGCAGGCTCGAGGGGCCGTATGGCCTACTCCTGCTCCTATTTCTAATGTTCTTAACCCACAACCTTCTACTCCGAGACGAGATTGCTACCCACTGAGCCACGGCTGACACCCAGCTGAATTTACTTGGGGCGGGGGGGAAATCTGATAGAAAAGACCAAATTTTAATGCCAGGATTATATTGCAAAGTGTTTCTATTATATTCCAAAGCTGTTGGTAGTTGAATTTTCCCTGTTTACATTAACTTTGCAACAGGGAATTAGCTGTTAATTTTCCAGACACCCCCCCCCGCCCGTGCCCCCACACCCCCAATAATGCATGGGGTGAATGGGGAGAAAAGTCTGCGCAAACCTGTGGAGAGACTGGAGAAGCTGGGGTTGTTCTCCTTAGAGCAGAGAAGTTTAAGGGGAGATTTAATGGAGGTGTTCAAAATCACGAGGGGTCTTGATAGAGTAGATAGGGAGAAACTGTTTCCATCGGCAGGAGGGTCAGTAAGCAGAGGACACAGATTTAAGGTAATAGGCAAAAGAACCAGAGGGAAGAGAAAGATTTTTTTTAAAAAACGCAGCAAGTTGTTCTGATCTGGAATGCGCTGCCTGAAAGGGCGGTGGAAGCAGATTCAACAGTAACTTTCAAAAGTGAATTGGATATATAGAATCGTAGAATGGTTACAGCACGGAAGGAGGCCATTCGGCCCGCCGAGTCAATGCTGGCTCTCTCCAAGAGCAATCCAGCTAGTCCTACTCCCCCACCCTATCCCTGTAGGATTGATACCGGGAGGAGGGGAGGGTTCTCGAGTGGTCACGACCAACTCCCACAATGACGTTCTCCAAGCCTGTCGAGGTGACAATATCTCGGGCGTCTACCTGTTGATTTTGATATACAGGCACTAGAATGTTACGTAAACTATTCCATACTGCACGTTGGGCCGAAGGGCCTGTTTCCATGTTGTAACTTCTATACCAAGATGATGGCCCAGTTATGGGTTGCCTGAACACGTTCAGGGATGAAATACTGATTGAAGAGAGGAAGCATGTGGTGAGAGGCCATTATGTGGCAGAGCAATGCATTTGTGTGAAGCAAGTGAACATTTCATTTGCTATGAAATAATGACCACGAATAATTTCGTGAATTACATTGTGGATGCAACTGAAATCTACTTGGTAATCTAATTCCAAATGGAACCAATTTGCAATTAACTGGTTGACAAGTCCTGCACAATTTTAGGCCGACTCATTTGAGATCTGTTGGCATTTAGTGAAAAAATTCACACTTCAGTCACTTGTGAACATATCAGTACTGCAATGGTTGGTTAAAGTGTTAAGGAAAGTTGGATTCATTCAGGATTCAAAGGCATGTATGGGTTTGGGGGCAAAAAAAAACTTGATCAGAACCTACATTACCACATCAAACAAGATGGCCAACCCCAAAAAGCCTCCTTCCCCTCGCTTCCCCCCGCCCCCCCTCCAAAAATAAAAATCTTCCACATTAAAAAGGACCTAGCTAATGTCTACCACAAAATGAGATCCAGCATACTAGAATGTTACGTAAACTATTCCATACCAGTTTATGATGTGGAGATGCCGGTGATGGACTGGGGTTGACAATTGTAAACAATTTTACAACACCAAGTTATAGTCCAGCAATTTTATTTTAAATTCACAAGCTTTCGGAGGCTTCCTCCTTCGTCATTTTCACATCGTTCACCTGACGAAGGAGGAAGCCTCCAAAAGCTTGTGAATTTAAAATAAAATTGCTGGACTATAACTTGGTGTTGTAAAATTGTTTACAAATACCAGTTTATAGACTTGATCTCAAATGAGTAGATCTAATAGAGGAAGCAAATGACCTGGTCACTTAAAGGCATTCTCTGCTCCACAATCAGCGCCTGTAACTTCATCCAGTTTGCTCCCACCCTCCGACTCTCTTCAGTACTGCCACCTCGTCACATCCCTTCCTTCAAGTTTCCTCAAAATCTTTCCCTCAAGACATTCTTTTACCCCCCGCCCCCGCACCTTTTACCCCTCCTGTAAAGTGATCAGAGATGACTTTGTACGTATCGAGTGCTCTAGAAATGCAAGTAGCATCTGTAGCGACTCTATAATGCGTCATGAAAGCTTCCCCTGGTCGGTACTTTAAGCAAAATTGTAAGTGCATTCAAAAAAAAAGTTTACGAATTACTATAAATAGAAACATAGAAAATTTACGGCACAGAAGGAGGCCATTTGGCCCATCGTGTCTGTGCTGGTTGAAAGAGAGCCACCCAGCCTAATCCCACTTTCCAGCCCTGTGGGTTACAGCACTTCAAGCGCACATCCAAGTACTTTTTAAATGAGTTGAGGGTTTCTGCCTCTACCACCCTTTCAGGCAGTGAGTTCCAGACCCCCACCACCCTCTGGGTGAAATTTTTTTTCCTCAGTGCCCCTCTAATCCTTCTACCAATCACTTATAATCTATGCCCCCTGGTTATTGACCTCTCTGCTAAGGAAGGAAATCTGTACGAATACTTTTGTTCTGGACGCTTTGTTCTAATTCTCCCCCCTTCATTCAGCAAGCGTTGGTCGACAGATTCTGGAGTTTAAGTCAATAAACTATCCAAAGAGGTGAATTAGTAGAAGACAGCTCCAAAATGTTGACATGTCACAGCAGGAGGAGAGAGAGGTCATGGACATTTGATGCTAAAGCAAGTGGAAGGTTTTATTTGTGACAGGTATTAGTGATCTAGGAGGCCGTAAATTCTTAAATTGGTCGTCACTGTCTCCATTTAACAATTGTTAGAGCAAGTCGACATGCAATGAATTTCTACACAATGTGCAGCACAATTCTGTTACCCAGGTCCATGGTTTGGGGGGGTGGGGGGGGGGTGGAAAAGGAGGGGAGGGCAAGCAGCAATAGACTTGCATTCACTCTCTCTGCTTGGGCAAGATTAGGGAACAGAGGAGAAAGGCCTGTACCCACCCAAGAACCGTGCCCAAGACGACACAGCTACCTCTGCAATCTGGCATCCTGACCACATTGACTCAACAATGGCCAAAGCCCCTCGACTTCGGAAATAAATAGTCAACTAGAATCATAGCATCTTAACAGCACAGATGGGAGGCCATTTGGCCCATCGTGCCTGTGCCAGCTCTTTTGAAAAGTGCTATCCAATTAGTCCCACTACCCCTTGCTCTTTCCCCATAGCACTGCAAATTTTTAATAGAAAAATACAGAAACTATACGAATGGGCAGTTAGGATATCAACAAATTTTGACCAATTCAGGCTGGATACAAGGGGAAAAAAAATCTAATTTTTGACTCATCCAAATTCAGGTGAACAGGATCATTATGGACATCAAGTTAAACAAGTACTCAAAGGCTGTAAAAGAGTTCTTCTATGCTGTAATCTGTTCCCCAACAAAATTACCTCATGTTCCATTCACCATGGGACATTAGTACCTGGATCAGCAATGCAACAACTAGCAGAGTCAGAGGTCAACACAAGATAAAAGTTGAGACACAATTAGAAAGTAGTGAGTGTTCTGCTGTCATTGTAAGGTTAAAGTCCGAATACAGTCCAGGGAAAGATTGCACAGGCTATCACAATAAGCAACTCACGTACCCATTGTATGGGTTGGTGTTTTCGTTCTTTCACACTCTTCCCTTGGAGAATAGTGTGGACTTGCAGGCTGGTTACATGGCCATAACCATCTCTATACCAGCCGACAGAATTACATCGAATTTACCAGCACACAAATAGGCCATTCAGCCCAACTGGACTGTGCCTGTGTTTATGCTCCACACGAGCCTCCTCTCACCCTACTTCATCTATGCATTTCCTTCTATTCCTTTGTCCCTCGTGTACTTACCTAATTTCCCCTTAAAAGGCATCTATACTATTCACCTCAACTACTCCATGTGGTAGCCAGTTCCACATTCTCACCTCTCTGGGTAAAGAAGTTTCTCCTAAATTCCCTATTGGATTTATTAGTGAATTTTTGTATACTTCTGTCCCTAGTTTTGGTCTCCCCCACAAGTGGAAACATCTTTGCATCTACCCTATCAAACCCCTTCATATTTTTTTTAATAAAATAAGTCCCCCAATAGGTTAAGAATGCTTCTCAATATTAAGGATGGGAACAATTTTCCCATTTCATCTCTGGCATTAAGTATCGCCGGGCTGGGAGCAAACTAGATGGACTTTGTTTTTTTTTCCCCGTCTAGGAATTTCTATGTTCCAAGCCTCAGTTGAAGACCAAAGCTACCTCATTCTGCCAGGGTGGTTCCACTTTATCCAGCACACTTACTGCACCGTGCAATGTTTCTCCACAATGTTCTCTGCCAAGTGAGACTGGCCATTAGGGGCCCTAAACTACATTAGCAGAGAAAGACTCCTCAATGCCAACAGTCTAGGCCGTATTTGACCAGAGCTCCTCAAAGTAAAAGGAAAACGTGCCAGACACAATGGCCCCAATTTTAACTCAACAACGCCCCCACCCCCCTCCCCCACCCCCCTCCCCCACCACCTGCCTGCTGGACATTGGGCTGTGGGGGCAGTTAAAACGAGGGCATAGACTTACCCCCTCTGATCATGCTGCCTTCCCGTTGGGTCCCGATATTAACCTCTATTGACCGCAGGAAGGGTCCTGTTAAAATATGCAGATATCATTGGGATCCGATCTGCAATTTTAGTTGGAGGCCTGAACAGGGGAAGCAGTGTCGGCTTCCCCACGTTCCCCCCCCCCCCCCCCCCCCCAGGCCAGACCTGCCGGGATGGGGGATCGCGGGCCAGAAGAGGCCCAGGCAGCCAAGTAATTATATATTTATCTTTTTACAGGTTCCATGTGGGTCAGGAGGAGCAGGAGTTCTCCTCCATGCCTCACAAGGAAGCCTAGGACCTCCCTTATCCCCGGCTTCCTCACCACCACCCAACCGCCCCCCCCCCCCCCCCACCCCCCCCACCCCACCCCCACCCCAACCCCACCCCCACCCCAACCCCACCCCCACCCCAACCCCACCCCCACCCCAACCCCACCCCCACCCCAACCCCACCCCCACCCCCACCCCCACCCCCACCCCCACCCCCACCCCCACCGTGGATCAGGCTGGGTATTGGGCAGGACATTGGGACAATTGATTGAAACGAGGTCCCGGCCATTAAGAATAGACTCCCCAGGGTTTGCCTCCCACTTCAGGACCCCCTCCCCCCTCTTTAAAATCAGGGCCAATGAGTTTCCTTCTCCTTGCCCACGGCTTAACAAAAAGGTAACAAAGAAAGAACGAACTTGCATTTATAAAGTACCTTTCACAACCTCAGGACGTCCCAAAGCACTTCCACAGCCAATGAAGTACTTTTGAAGTGTAGTCACTGTTGGGAGTTACAATTTGTGACTTTGGCCAAAAAGTTGAAACATGAAACTTTCGATGATGATCTAGAACACTTTAGCCGCACCAAAAAAGATTAATCTTATTCACAAGAATGCCAGCCACCTCAACTCAGCTGGTGTTTGAAGGGAAATAAAAGTTTAGAGGGGAATGTACTAGGAGAGAATAAAAAAAAAACCAAGCAAACACGTCACTAGGTTCTGACAAGAATTGGCCACTTCGACAAGGTCCTGGAGGGCAGGTGGCTCCTGAGGAACGCCCAACCAGCTAGAGGCAAGACTTTCAGGAGATGAGAGAAAGTAGAAAGGAAACTTGTGCGGAGGAGAAGGAACCTACATCCCCAACAATGGAACTGCTGTGTGCACCCCTCCCCACCCACCCAGTCACAATATACAATACTGTACAAAGGTCACTGTGCAGCTAAAGTAACAGGCTGCACAACTGTTAGAGGGAATCTGTTGACTTTTGGCACAGCACTGTTGAAAACAAGCTACTTCTGAAGGCCACGCCAAAACTTCAAAACAGTCACTGCCCAATTACTGAGCAGAGTGCTGCCCCGAAGGTAACACTAAGCCCTTAGCTCACTGATGGGGGCAGCATTTTCATTTATCGCACTTCCGTCCTCTTACTCCAAACCTAACCTTACCCCAAGACTTTGAAAACTGTGCAAAAAGAAAAAGAACGAACAAACTTGCATTTATGTAGCACCTTTCACAACCTCAGGACGTCCCAAAGCACTTTACAGCCAATGAGGTACTTTTTTTTTGGGGGGGGGTGGGGGGGGGGGGGGGGGAAGCGTAGTCACTGTTGTAATGTAGGAAACGCAGCAGCCAATTTGCGCACAGCAAGATCCCACAAACAGCAGTTTGATAATGACCAGATAATCTGTTTTTAGTCTTCTTGGTTGAAGGATAAATATTGGCCTGGGCACTGGGGAGAACTCCCCTGCTCTTCTTTGAAATATTGGCATGCGATCTTACACAAGTGCAAAAAAAAATGATTTTAGGTCACAAGAGTCAAGAAGCATTGAAAAAAAAGATTGCTTATTCGGCACTAATTCACTGTGAATTCAGATTTCAAACTCATACTAGTCTTGTATAAATAATTCATTCACTGCAAATTGGGTTAGCAGGATGTGTGATGCAATTGATTTTGGAAGCTCTGATCACAACATCCAGATCAAACATACACTTAGAGTCTGCATTAGCAGAAATATTTGGAACTGAACTTCCACTCAGCTTAATATATAAAAAAAATCTTTAGAGCAATTATTGAAAGAGAATTGTCTCCTTTTCATCCCTTCCCAATAGAAAATAGAAAGAACTTGCATTGAAAAAGCACCTTTCACAACCTCAGGACGTCCCAAAGTGCTTTACAGCCAATGAAGTGCTTTTGAAGTGTGGTCACTGTTGTAATGTAGGAAACGAAGCAGCCAATTTACGCACAGCAAGATCCCACAGACAGCAACGTGATAAAGACTAGATCATCTGTTTTAGAGATGTTGGTTGAGGCATAAATATTGGCCCAGGGAGAACTCCCCTGCTCTTCGTCGAAATACTGGCCATGGGATCTTTTACATCCACCCAAGAGGGCAGACAGGGTCTCGGTTTAACGTCTCATCCGTAAGACGGCACCTCCGACAGTGAAGCACTCCCTCAGCACTGGCACTGGGAGCGCCAGCCGAGATTTTGCGTTCAAGTCCCTGGAGTGGCATAGTGGAAGGCAAGAAGGGTACAACAGAACATGAGAGCTACTTTACCCCAAAAAATGATTTGAAAAGGTGGTTTTAATGCAAAATGACTTCTTCCTTAAGCAAAGAGGGAAACGGTGATGGGATTCCAGAAAGGGGAAACAAGAAAGTTTTCCTCATCTACACATGTGCGCAGATCCAGAAACAAAAGACTTCACTTGGTTCTTTTGACGTACTCACCCGGATAGGAAAGTATTCTCTGAAGTATCTCCACAGTGTCCAGTTCCGAACCCATTCTGATCTTCTTCCTCCTGCAAAGAGGATGCATTTTATTTTAATTGAACTTGAAAGGCAGATTAGCCAAAGCTCAACTTGCAAAGTAACCATTACTCCTGCCTCCCTCCCCTCCCCCACCCTTTCCCCACAGCCCTGCAAATGTTACCTTCAAGTATTTATCCAATTCCCTTTTGAAAGTTACTATTGAATCTGCTTCCACCGCCCTTTCAGGCGGCGCATTCCAGATCATAACTCGCTGCGTTAAAAAAAAATTCTCATCTCGCTTCTATTGTTTACTGTTAATTTTTTTTAATGCTCTCTCCAATTTGTAGCTCTTCTCCAGAAAGCATTGTGGTAGAAAGAGCCACAACCAGTTACCGGCAGCCCTCCGAATACCTAATTTATTTCATGGAATCGTACAGCACACAAGGAGGCCATTTGGCCCATCGTGTCTGTGCCGGCTCTTTGAAGGAGCTATCCAATTAGTCCCACTCCCCCTTAGTCTTTCCCCATAGCCCTGCAAATTTTTCTTTTTCAAGCATTTATCCAATTCCCTTTTGAAAGTTACTATTGAATCTGATTCCACCGCCCTTTCAGGCAGCGCATTCCAGATCAGAACAACTCGTTGCGTAAAAAATATTCTCATCTGCCCCCTGGCTTTTCTGCCAATTATCTTAAATCTGTGTCCTCTGGTTACTGACCCTTCTGTCAGTGGAAACAGTTTCTCCTTATTTACTCTATCAAAACACTTCATGATTTTGAACACCTCCATTAAATCTCCCCTTAACCTTCTCTGCTCTAAAGGAGAACAACCCCAGCTTCTCCAGTCTCTCCACATAACTGACGTTCCCTCATTCCTGGTACCATTCTAGTAAATCTCCTCTGCACCCTCTCTAAGGCCTTGACATCCTTCCTAAAGTGCGGTGCCCAGAATTGAACACAATACTCCAGCTGAGGCCTAATCAGTGCTTTATAAAAAAGGTTCAACATAACCACCTTGCTTTTGTACTCTGCACCTCTATTTATAAAGCCAAGGATCCCGTATGCTTTTTTTGGCCATTAATCTTGCAGGAGCCTTAGCAGCAAATGTTAGGCAGGCTATTTGACTGCTTGGGGCACTGTGGCCAAGACAGGACCGGTCCTCGCCGGACACACCATGACCACGTCCTGGCAATGGTCCCTGGTCAGCAAATCGGGAGTGGAAAAGTGCCTGGTCTTCATCCTTCCTAAACAAGGAAGGAGCAGAGGCCGAGTGCAAAACCTTGATTGCTGAGGTCAGAAAACAAGACCTACTTTAACCACCGGGCTTGCAGTTCTTAAAAATCTGCACCACAAAGATTTTCATTCTCAGGACGTGGGCATTGCTGGCAAGGCCGGCATTTGTTGCCCATCCCTAGTCGCCCCTTGAGAAGGTGGTGGTGGGCCGCCTTCTTGAACCGCTGCAGTCTACGTGGTGAAGGTGCACCATGTGCTGTTAGATCGGGAGCGTCAGGGTTTTGACCCAGCGACGATGAAGGAACGGACGATATATGTCCAAGTCAGGATGGTATGCGATTTGGAGGGGAACCTGGAGGTGATGGCGTTCCTGTGCACCTGCTGCCCCTGTCCTTGTCCTTCTAGGTGGCGAAGGTCACGGGATTTGGGAGGCGCTGCCAAGGCAGCTTTGGCGAGTTGCTGCAGTGCATCCTGTAGATAGCACACACCGCAGCCACGGTGCACCAGCGGGGGAGGGAGTGGGTGTTTAAGGTGGCAGACGGGCTGCCAATCAAGCGGTCTGCTCTGTCCTACAGCTTTACTTCTGATGACCCACAGAGTTACAGACCACAGCAAAGCTCTCTACGGAAGGTGGCAAATGGAGGAGGTACATTTCGCCACAGGGAAGAAATGCATGAGATCAGCAGTTGGAAACCCTGGCCAATTCCCACCCCCAGCCGCTTGGTGCCGACGCCAACCCGACCAGCTCCTTGCCCCTAGTGTCTAACCTTGGTTCGGTGTATTCCAGTCAATGACTAGCCAGGAAAAGTACAAAACTGCAATCGGCCAGCAGTCAGTGAAGAAGATGGAAAAAAAGATTACGGTGCAGGTGATCCCTGTAATGTGAAAACAGAAGTATGATCAAGTTGAAGAAGTGAAATTATTCAAAATCATGCAAAGGAGATACTTCAATGGTGATGAATGGAACATTATTCCACTTTTGGCCACTTAGTGTCACCCAACAGGTACCCACCCTTCCTGTGTTAAATGCAAGGGGTGGGGGGGCGGTGAGTTTAATTCTGCACCACCCCTGATGTGATGTTATTATTCCAATCCCTTGGAGAAAAGTATTCCACATTCTAGATAGTTCAGTTTCCCATATTAGCCATCCCTAATGTTGGCAAGAGACTGTTAGTTTTAGCATTAATTAATGACGAACCATGGACAAGTCTTGTGAACCTATCCACCGAGACCCTAGTTAGGGATATAGGAATACTCAATAGAAGCAGGGAACTGGAGTTAAGATGCAGATCAGCCATGATCTCATTGAATGGTGGAACAGGCTCGTGGGGCTGAATGGCCTACTCCTGTTCCTATCTCAACCATTTAAAATCCAAGTTATAGTCCAACAAATTTATTTAAAATTCCACAAGCTTTCGGAGGCTTCCTCCTTCCTCAGGTGAACGGTGTGGAAATGAAATTTTCGAATCCTTCGCATTTGAAAATCACAGAACAATGCCTGGTGATTACTGCCCGTTGCCAAGGCAATCACAGTGAGCAGACAGAAAGGTGTCACCTAAAAGGCCACCGAATATACAAACCCCCAAAAACAAAGAGAGAAGGAAGACAGTCAATGACCCGTTATATTAAAAACAGATAACATTTGTTCGCTGGTGGGGTTACGTGTTGTGTGACATGAACCCAAGATCCCGGTTGAGGCCGTCCTCATGGGTGCGGAACTTGGCTATCAATTTCTGCTCGACGATTTTGCGTTGTCGTGTGTCTCGAAGGCCGCCTTGGAGTATGCTTACCCGAAGGTCGGTGGCTGAATGTCCATGACTGCTGAAGTGTTCCCCGACTGGGAGGGAACCCTCCTGTTTGGCGATTGTTGCGCGGTGTCCGTTCATCCGTTGTCGCAGCGTCTGCATGGTCTCGCCAATGTACCATGCTCTGGGGCATCCTTTCCTGCAACGTGGTACCAGAGCATGGTACATTGGCGAGACCATGCAGACGCTGCGACAACGGATGAACGGACACCGCGCAACAATCGCCAAACAGGAGGGTTCTCTCCCTGTCGGGGAACACTTCAGCAGTCATGGACATTCAGCCACCGACCTTCGGGTAAGCATACTCCAAGGCGGCCTTCGAGACACACGACAACGCAAAATCGTCGAGCAGAAATTGATAGCCAAGTTCCGCACCCATGAGGACGGCCTCAACCGGGATCTTGGGTTCATGTCACACAACACATAACCCCACCAGCGAACAAATGTTATCTGTTTTTAATATAACGGGTCATTGACTGTCTTCCTTCTCTCTCTCTCTCTCTCTCTCTCTCTTTTTTTTTTGGCGGGTTTGCATATTCAGTGGCCTTTTAGGTGACACCTTTCTGTCTGCTCACTGTGATTGCCTTGGCAACGGGCAGTAATCACCAGGCATTGTTCTGTGATTTTCAAATGCGAAGGATTCGAAAATATCATTTCCACACCATTCACCTGAGGAAGGAGGAAGCCTCTGAAAGCTTGTGGAATTTAAAATAAATTTGTTGGACTATAACTTGGTGTTGTAAAATTGTTTACAATTGTCAACCCCAGTCCATCACCGGCATCTCCACATCATTTAAAATCCACTGAGGAAAGGTTTCAGCATAAAATATTACTTATTATCAAAAAAAGTGGCCAAACAAAACTCCAGTTTATTCACCCCCAGCAAATTTCTGTTGACATCACCTACACAGAAATCTTGTCCGAAGACTGAATTCAATTACCCAAGAGATAAAATAAACCCCATTCTTAGATGAACACCGATTAGTTTTCGACTTTAAAAAAAAAAGAAAACATTTAAGATTGTTAGAAACAAGAAATGCAAGCATCTTACCCATAATTAGAAAAGATATAACCCATTGAAAGACTGAGAGCATCTGCAACTGTCGTTCTATCTTGGACCTTGCTAACCAAGGCAGCGATGGCAGATTACTCAAGGCAGAGAGAATGCTTGCGCCAGTTCCTGGAAAAGATTTTAAAAAAAAATGTAAGTACATCACATTTGCGCTTGCTTTTCAAACAGGTCTTTTTCGGATTTGCTCCTGGCACTTCTGCAAGTGACTGCTTGGGCTTAGGTGATTAGCACAGTCATCGTCAGTCAGATGGATGCAGGATCAAGCTTCAGAACTTGAGTGCATAGCCTAGGTTGGCCATTACAGTACGGAGAGAGCGTTGTATTGTTGGAGGTGCCATCTTCTGGGTGAAATGTTCATAGCAACAACTTGCATCTATATATAGAGCTTTTAACCTAGTAAAACTTCTCAAGATGTTTCACAGGAGCGTAATCAGTCAAAATTTGACACCAAACCACAAAGGACCGGTGACCAAAAGCTTGGTCAAAGAAATAGGTTTTAAGGAGCGTCTCAAAAGGAGGAGAGAGGGGGGTGGAGAGGTGGCGAGGTTTAGGGAGGGAATTCCAGAGCTTAGGGCCTAGGCGGTTGAACGCACGGCCGCCAATGGTGGAGCGATGAAAATCGGGGAAACGCAAAAGGCCAGAATTGGAGGAGCGCAGAGATCTCGGAGGGTCGTAGGGCTGGAGGTGGTTACAGAAATAGGGATGGTGCGAGGCCATGGAGGGATTTGAAGACAAGGATGAGAATTTTTTTTTAAATCGAGGCATTGCCGGACCGGGAGCCAATGTAGGTCAGCAAGCGCAGGGGTGATGGATGAACAGGACTTGGTTCGAGTTAGGGTACAGGCAGCAGAGTTTTGGATGAGCTCAAGTTTAAGGAGGGTGCAAGGTGGGAGGTTGGCCAGGAGAGCATTGGAATAGTCAAGTCTAGAGGTAACAAAAGGCACAGATGAGGGTTTCAGCAGCAGACGGGCTGAGGCAGGATAATGTTCTAACTAAACAATGGCAAAACCAACAGGTTTTGGCTTATGCATGACTTGAGGCCAGGTGGTCAAACAGCACAGCAATGGTCATGGAGTAGAGTGTAGTGCAGAGCGATAAAGCTGGGTGTTCCATTGAGTCACTGACTTCTTGTTTTAAAGCAAATTGACTGATGAATTGAGTCATTGCTTTCAGTCCTACACAAGTCGTTCTAATGGTCATGAGCCTCGCACTGTAAATATAATAAAATCTGACACCAAGTCTGAAATTACTTTTGGAGAGTTTACTCTGGACATCATAAATCTGCCACAAATCAAAGTTTAAAGACTTTTCCCACCTCATGGAGGTTCTTCCCGCATCCTGCATTAAATTCTCAGTTTCTTACATTTTCGTTTACTTCCCTTTATTCGAACAGTTACGTTCCCTCCTCCCCCACAGCAAGTTAATCTGTCCCGAACAAACAGCAGATACTGGACTGTCTCACAAACTTTGATCGCTTCTCACCCTCATTAGATTTAGTTAGCCTTGCTGTTAAGAGAGTGAGAATGATTCCAAGGACAGTAACAGCACCAGATTTGGTAAATTATCAACATCACTAATATATGCTCCATTTGATTTACCTTAGGCTTCTCTTGCTCTCCAACTCTGGCAACATTAGGTGTTAGCCATGGGTCAGTGGGCAGCGCTCTTGCCTCAGTCAAAAGGTTCATGGGTTCAAGCCCCACTCCAGAGACTTGAGTACAAAATTCAGGCTGATAACTCCAGTGCAGAACTGAGGGGGGGGAGGGGTGCGGCACTGTTGGGGGCCCCGTCTTTCGGATGAGAAGTTAAACCAAGGCTCTGTCTTCCCTCTCCGGTGGACCGTAAAAAATCCCATGGCACTACTTCGAAGAAGAGCGGGGAAGTTCCCCCCCCCCGGTGTTAATATTTATCCCTCAACCAACATCACTAAGAAACAGATTATCTGGTCATTATCACATTGCTGTTTGTGTGACCTTGCTGTGTGCAAATTGGCTGTCGTGTTTCTTACATTACAACAGTGACTACACCTCAAAAGTACTTCCTTGGCTGTAAAGCGCTTTGGGACGTCCTGAGGTCGTGAAAGGCGCTATAGAAATGCAAGTTCTTTCTTTAACATTCCGAAACCATAGCCTCAGCCTTATCGTGGTTTAGTAAAAATGTGACTGCTTTGGAAAAAAAAAAGGGGAACCATCCTTTTGATAAGCTATTCAGTCAGTGAAGAACTAACTCCTCTAACCATTCTTACCGCCAAATACAGCGGATGCAATACCTGCATAAACAACTGCAATGGTGCTTCTATAGATGCATTCTTCCAGATTGCACCAAGGAGATACGTGTCAGTAAAGCAATTACATCATGCATCAATTGCTTTGAAATTTGGTAAATTAATAGCTCACTCACTCATAGACCCACTGAGCACATCAGGTCCGCTTTACATTCTGTTAGCTATCAACCTTCCATTTTTTTAAACCACAAATTCCCTTCCTTTTCTCCATACCCTTCAAATTCCTTTTTACTTCCCTAGTATCCATCCCCCTTATGTAAACGTCAATTAACTTTGCATCAATACCCTTCTGGGGCAATATATTCCAGATTCTCATCAGCCTTTGTGAATTTTTTCCTCAGATTAACTTTAGCTCAGCTCATGTTCTAAGGTAATGTCCCCCTTGTTCTGGATTTCCCATCTACCCTTTTAATACCCATCATTTTAAAGACTTCCATCAGATCACTCCTTAAATTTCTCAGAATCGTACAGCACGGAAGGAGGCCATTCAGCCCATTGAGCCTGTGCCAGGTCTTTTGAAAGAGCTATCCGATTAGTCCCACTCCCCCCTGCTCTTCACCCATTGCCCTGCAAATGTTTCCTTTGCAAGTATTTATCCAATTCTCTTTGAAAATTACTATTGAATCTGCTTCCACCGCCCTTTCAGGCAGCACATTCCAGATCATAACAACTCGCTGCGTAAATAACATTTCTCATCTCCCCTCTGGTTCGTTTGTCAATTATCTTAAATCTGTGTCCTCTGGTTTAAATACAATATTCAAATATGCAATGTGCTGGCTGGGATGAGGACCAGCTGTAGACATAACAGCATTTTTGAAGAGTGTTTACACAGCCTTGAGTTAGCAAGAAAACTTGTGAATGATTTCTAAAGCGTCACAAAGCTGAGTACTATGTTGCTGAACATTGTGTGTTCGATGGATGCTACCAGAACACTGGTGAGATGCAGAATGACCATGGACCTCAGATCTGCTGTCTAGCAGACTAAACTTGGTAAATGTCACCACAACACATGAGTGCCTCCCCCTGCCTCGAATCAGATTCTCATGCTGGGTCAAGTTTTGGGGATTAAGTCAAAGTTGCAATGTTTTTTTTTTTAATTCATTCATGGGACATGGGCGTCGCAGGCGAGGCCGGCATTTATTGCCCATTCCTAATTGCCCTCGAGAAGGTGGTGGTGAGCCGCCTTCTTGAACCGCTGCAGTCCATGTGGTGAAGGTTCTCCCACGGCGCTGTTAGGAAGGGAGTTCCAGGATTTTGACCCAGTGACGATGAAGGAAAGGTGATATATTTCCAAGTCGGGATGGTGTGACTTGGAGGGGAACGTGCAGGTGGTGTTGTTCCCATGTGCCTGCTGCCCTTGTCCTTCGAGGTGGTGGAGCTCGTGGGTTGGGAGGTGCTGTCGAAGAAGCCTTGGCGAGTTGCTACAGTGCATCCTGTGGATGGTACACACTGCAGCCACTGTGCGACGGTGGTGAAGGGAGTGAATGTTTAGGATGGTGGATGGGGTGCCAGTCAAGCAGGCTGCTTTGTCCTGGATGGTGTCGAGCTTCTTGAGTGTTGTTGGAGCGGCACTCGTCCAGGCAAGTAGAGAGTATTCCATCACACTCCTGACTTGTGCCTTGTAGATGGTGGAAAGGCTTTGGGGAGTCAGGAGGTGAGTCACTCGCCACAGAATACCCAGCCTCTGACCAGAAACTAAACTGGACCAGCCTCTTGTAGCCACAGTATTTGTGTGGCTGGTCCAGTTTAGTTTCTGGTCAATGGTGACCCCCAGGACATTGATGGTGGGGGATTTGGCGATGGTAATGCTGTTGAATGTCAAGGGGAGGTGGTTAGACTCTCTTGTTGGAGATGGTCATTGCCTGGTACTTGTCTGGCTTGAATGTTATTTGCCACTTATCAGCCTAAGCCTGGACGTTGTCCAGGTCTTGCTGCATGCGGGCTCGGACTGCTTCATTGTCTGAGGGGTTGCGAATGGAACTGAACACTCTGCAATCAGCGAACATCCCCATTTCTGACCTTATGATGGAGGAAAGGTCATTGATGAAGCAGCTGAAGATGGTTGTGCCTAGGACACTGCCCTGAGGAACTCCTGCAGCAATGTCCTGGGGCTGGTGATTGGCCTCCAACAACCACTACCATCTTCCTTTGTGCTAGGTATGACTCCAGCCACTGGAGAGTTTTCCCCGATTCCCAATGACTTCATGTCAAGGGCAGTCACTCAACTAATCTCTGGAATTCAGCTCTTTTGTCCATGTTTGGACCAAGGCTGTAATGAGGTCTGGAGCCGAGTGGTCCTGGCGGAATCAAAACTGAGCATCGGTGAGCAGGTTATTGGTGAGTAAGTGCCGCTTGATAGCACTGTCGACAACACCTTCCATCACTTTGCTGATGATTGAGAGTAGACTGATGGGGCGGTAATTGGCCGGATTGGATTTGTCCTGCTTTTTGTGGACAGGACATACCTGGGCAATTTTCCACATTGTCGGGTAGATGCCAGTGTTGTAGCTGTACTGGAACAGCTTGGCTAGAGGCGAGGCTAGTTCTGGAGCACAAGTCTTCAGCACTACAGCCAGGATATGGTCAGGGCCCATAGCCTTTGCTGTATCCAGTGCACTCAGCCGTTTCTTGATATCACGTGGAGTGAATCGAATTGGCTGAAGACTGGCTTCTGTGATGGTGGGGATACCAGGAGGAGGCAGAGATGGATCATCCACTCGGCACGTCTGGCTGAAGATGTTTGCAAACGCTTCAGCCTTGTCTTGTCTTTTGCACTCACGTGCTGGACTCTGCCATCATTGAGGATGGGGATGTTCACAGAGCCTCCTCCTCCTGTTAGTTGTTTAATTGTCCACCACTATTCACAACTGGATGTGGCAGGACTGCAGAGCTTTGATGTGATCCATTAGTTGTGGAATCACTTAGCTCTGTCTCTAGCATGTTGCTTCCGCTGTTTAGCGTGCATGTAGTCCTATGTTGTAGCTTCACCAGGTTGGCACCTCATTTTTAGGTACGCCTGGTGCTGCTCCTGGCATGCTCTTCTACACTCCTCATTCAACCAGGGTTGATCCCCTGGCTTGTTGGTAATGGTAGAGTGAGGAATATGCCGGGTCATGAGGTTACAGATTATGCTGGAATACAATTTTGTTGCTGCTGATGGCCCACAGCGCCTCAAGGATGCCCAGTTTTGAGCTGCGAGATCTATTCTGAATCTATCCCATTTAGCACGGTGGTAGTGCCACACAACACGTTGGACAGTGTCCTCAGTGTGAAGACGGGACTTCGTCTCCACAAGGACTGTGCAGTGGTCACTCCTACCAATACTGTCATGGACAGATGCATCGGTGACAGGTAGATTGGTGAGGACGAGGTCAAGTAAGTTTTTCCCTCGTGTTGGTTCGCTCACCACCTGCCACAGGCCCAGTCTGGCAGCTATATCCTTCAGGACTTGGCCAGCTCGGTCAGTAGTGGTGCTACCGAGCCACTCTTGGTGATGGACATTGAAATCCCCCACCCAGAGTACATTCTGTGCACTTGCTTCCCTCAGAGCTTCCTCCAAGTGGTGCTCAACATGGAGGAGGACTGATTCATCAGCTGAGGGAGGGTGGTAGATGGTAATCAGCAGGTTTCCTTGCCCATGTTTGACCTGATGCCATGAGATTTCATGGGGTCTGGAGTCAATGTTGAGGTCTCCTAGGGCCACTCCCTCCTGACTGTATATATCACTGTACCGCCACCTCTGGTGTGTCTGTCCTGCCAGTGGGACAGGACATACCCAGGGATGGTGATGGAAGAGTCTGGGACGTTGGCTGAAAGGTATGATTCTGTGAGTATGGCTATGTCAGGCTGTTGCTTGACTAGTCTGTGGGACAGCTCTACCAATTTTGGCACAAATCCCCAGATGTTAGTGAGGAGGACTTTGCATGGTCGACTGGGCTTGGTTTGCCCTCGTGTCCAGTGCCTAGTGGTCCGATGCCGGGTGGTCCATCCGGTTTTATTCTTATTATAACGTTTTTTTTAAAAGCAAGATTGTACAACTGAGTGGCTTGCTCAGCCATTTCAGAGGGCGATTAAGAATCAACCACATTGCTGTGGGTCCAGAGTCACATAGACCAGACCAGGTAAGGACGGCAGGTTTCCTTCCCTAAAGGACATTAGTGAACCAGATGGGTTCTTACGACAATCCGGTAGTTTCATGGCCACAAAAAGTTTTTTTTTTAATTCCAGATTTTATTTAAATTAATTAAATTTAAATTCCCCAGCTGCCATGGCAGAATTTGAACTCATGACTCCAGATTATTAGTCGAGGTGTCTGGATTACTAGTCCAGTAACACAACCACTGTGCTACTATACCCTTGTGTTTGCTGTATGTAGAACGACGAACTGTATCTAATGTAAAAAAAAGTTCTTTTCTAAGCTCCAGCTGGTCACTGATTATTTGGCCAATGTTGAGATACCACAGTAAATATTTCTCAGTCAACTTTAATTGTAAAGCTGCTTTACTACTGCACATAAACAAGGACCATGCCTAGTGAAATGATCAGGGTCATGACAACATTGAAGATTGCATCAGATTTCACATGGACTAGCAGGAACGCATTACCACAATTGCAAAGTAGGATTCAAAAATTCAAAAGACCAGAGTTACAGGAGTGGCTTTGATGGTCTCAACCAGGACACTCATCAGAACAGTTCAAAGACTATTAAAAAAATATTATAGTAGTTAGAACCACACAGCACAGAAAAACAACTTGCATTTATATAGCACCTTTAACATAGTAAAACATCCCAAGGCGCTTCGCAGGAGCGATTATCAGACAGAATTTAACACCAAGCCACATAAGGAGATATTAGGACAGGTGACCAAAAGCTTGGTCAAAGAGGTAGGTTTTAAGGAGAGTCTTAAAGGAGGGGAGAGGGGTAGAGAGGTAGAGGGGTTCAGGGAGGGAATTCCAGAACTTAGGGTCTAGACAGCTGAAGGCACGGCCGCCAATGGTGGAGCGATTAAAATCGGGGATGAACGGGAGGAACGAAGAGTTCTCGGAGGGTTGTAGAAGGAGGCCGTTCGGCCCACCTTGCCTGACCTGGCTCTTTGAAAGAGCTATCCAATGAGTCTCACTCCCCTTGCTCTTCTCCATAGCCCCGCACATTTTTCCTTTTCAAGTATTTATCCAATTCCCTTTTGAGAGTTACTATTGAATCTGCTTCCACCACCCTTTCAGGCAGCGCATTCCAGATCAGAACAACTCGCTGCATAAACAGAAGGTGTTATTTCTCTTTCTTCTGCACAGCATCCTGCCATTGAGAAACTATCTACATTTGTAATCACTCGTACCGTAATTTATTGGCTTGCAAGATAATTTACCAGACGACAGTGTCCCCAGTCAATGAACGAGCGCACGCACGCACAAATCTGTTCCAGCCGCTTAGCTAGCACTGTCCGCAATGGAGGATCACCACACTTACACGGAACAGGTTTGAATGTACTGTCCGTATTACAGAAAGAATATGGAGGCACTGGAGAAGGTGCAAAAAAGATTTAAAAGAACCCAGAGATTATAACTATCGGGGAAAGACTGAACAGGCTGGGGCTCTTTTCTCTAGAAAAAAAAAAGAGAAGGCTAAGGGGTGACCTGATAGAGGTCTTTAAAATTACAAAAGAGTTTGATAGGGTAGACATAGAGAAGATGATGTGGGGGCGTCCAAAACTAGGGATCATAAGTATAAGATAGTCACTAATAAATCCAATAAGGGATTCAGGAGAAACCTCTTTACCCAGAGAGTGGTGAGAATGTGGAACTCACTCCCACAAGGAGTAGTTGAGGCGAATAGCATAGATGCATTTAAGGGGAAGCTAGATAAACACACGAGGGAGAAAGGAGTAGAAGGATATGCATAGATGAAGTAGGGTGGGAGGAGGCTGTTGTGAAGCATAAACAGGGTTGATCAGTTGGGCTGCATGGCCTGATTCTGTGCTGTACATTCTATTTAATTCTATGATGAAGCTGCAGCAAAAATGAGTAACCGTATCTGACCAGAATTCAACACAATATTATCCCGGACAGCAAGGTGCAAGTTGCAACAGATTGGCGAGATTCTGCTGGAGTTCTGGAATAATGCTGATTGAGTTTTGATAAGTAAACACTTATGTTATCAATCCCTATCTCTGATTAAAAAAAACCACCGCAAAGTTTTATTTTAAATTAAATACACAAAGCTGACTCTCCAAGCTTGCCCAAGGTGAAACTAGTGTGAATGGGCCTTTTTATGTGACCTTTTAAGTCAGAGCCAGTTAAATCCAGTTTCATTAACAAAAAAAAAATTGTTCCAAGCATGTGGGCAATGCTGACAAGGCTCATTTATTACCCAGCTTCACCTTGCTCGGAGGTTGGGGTTAGGGGTTGCCAACTCTAGTTGGTTGTATTCCTGGAGGTTTCATCACATGACCTCTACCCGCCAACCACCCCACCCCCCACACTCCCACCGTTGATCACCCAACACGTCCATCCCTGTGACTCGCCATCGTCCCAAACCAAATGTAAAGCAACAGATTCTTTGGGGGGGTAATTTTAACACCCCCACCCCCCCCCCCCCCGCCCAGGATGGGCGGGAGGGATGAACATTTTAAAATGGGAAATGGACCTCAAGGTGCCTACTTCCGGTTTTAACGGAGGAGGGTTGGGGGGTGGGGTGGTGATTAACCTGCTCTGCAGAGGTGGGTCCGCCCTTAAAGTATTTTAATGAGGTTGCGCTTCTCAAATTTAACCTCCGTTTTACATTTAATGCCTGAGGGCTGGGTTTTGCGGGCCACAGGAAACTCGGCAGCTGAAGGGAGGAGGGAACGGCCGGATGGGACAGATAAGTGTCTTTCCAGCACTGCTTATGGGCCAAGAGGAGCAGCAGTGTTTCTCTCCGGCCCACCAAGCAAACAGTTAACCACCCTGCGATCCGATTCCCTTCATTGTCGTACCCCCCCCCATCCCATGATCATACCCCACTCCAATGTCCCCCCCTCTTTCCCCCCGCTCCCCCCCTCTTTCCTCCCGCTCCCCCCCGCTCCACTGCCCCATGTCGCACCCCCCCGCTCCACTGCCCCATGTCGCACCCCCCCGCTCCACTGCCCCATGTCGCACCCCCCGCTCCACTGCCCCATGTCGCACCCCCCGCTCCACTGCCCCATGTCGCACCCCCCGCTCCACTGCCCCATGTCGCACCCCCCGCTCCACTGCCCCATGTCGCACCCCCCGCTCCACTGCCCCTCCATTGCCCCCTGCCCCACTCCCCTCTCTTTTCCCCCCCCCTCCCCTGCCCCCTGCCCCACTCCCCTCTCTTTTCTCCCCCCCTCCCCTGCCCCCTGCCCCACTCCCCTCTCTTCCCCCCCCCTCCCCTGCCCCACTCCCCTCTCTTTCCCCCCCCCCCTCTCTTTCCCCCCCCCCTCCCCTGCCCCACTCCCCTCCCCTGCCCCACTCCCCTCCCCTGCCCCACTCCCCTCCCCTGCCCCACTCCCCTCTCTTTTCCCCCCCCCTCCCCTGCCCCCTGCCCCACTCCCCTCTCTTTTCCCCCCCCCCTCCCCTGCCCCCTGCCCCACTCCCCTCTCTTTTCCCCCCCCCCTCCCCTGCCCCCTGCCCCACTCCCCTCTCTTTCCCCCCCCCTCCCCTGCCCCCTGCCCCACTCCCCTCTCTTTCCCCCCCCCCTCCCCTGCCCCCTGCCCCACTCCCCTCTCTTCCCCCCCCTCCCCTGCCCCCTGCCCCACTCCCCTCTCTTTCCCCCCCACTCCCCTGCCCCACTCCCCTCTCTTTTCCCCCCCCTCCCCTGCCCCCTGCCCCACTCCCCTCTCTTTTCTTCCCCCCCCTCCCCTGCCCCCTGCCCCACTCCCCTCTCTTTCCCCCCCCCCCTCCCCTGCCCCCTGCCCCACTCCCCTCTCTTTCCCCCCCCCCTCCCCTGCCCCCTGCCCCACTCCCCTCTCTTCCCCCCCCTCCCCTGCCCCCTGCCCCACTCCCCTCTCTTTCCCCCCCCCTCCCCTGCCCCACTCCCCTCTCTTTTCCCCCCCCTCCCCTGCCCCCTGCCCCACTCCCCTCTCTTTTCCCCCCCTCCCCTGCCCCCTGCCCCACTCCCCTCTCTTTCCCCCCCCCTCCCCTGCCCCCTGCCCCACTCCCCTCTCTTTTCCCCCCCTCCCCTGCCCCCTGCCCCACTCCCCTCTCTTTTCCCCCCCCTCCCCTGCCCCCTGCCCCACTCCCCTCTCTTTTCCCCCCCTCCCCTGCCCCCTGCCCCACTCCCCTCTCTTTTCCCCCCCCTCCCCTGCCCCCTTCCCCTCTCTTTTCCCCCCCCTCCCCTGCCCCCTGCCCCACTCCCCTCTCTTTCCCCCCCCTCCCCTGCCCCACTCCCCTCTCTTTCCCCCCCTCCCCTGCCCCCTGCCCCACTCCCCTCTCTTTCCCCCCCCCTCCCCTGCCCCCTGCCCCACTCCCCTCTCTTTCCCCCCCCCTCCCCTGCCCCCTGCCCCACTCCCCTCTCTTTCCCCCCCCCTCCCCTGCCCCCTGCCCCACTCCCCTCTCTTTCCCCCCCCTCCCCTGCCCCCTGCCCCAATCCCCTCCCTTTCCCCCCCCCTCCCCTGCCCCCTGCCCCACTCCCCTCTCTTTCCCCCCCCCTCCCCTGCCCCCTGCCCCAATCCCCTCCCTTTCCCCCCCCCTCCCCTGCCCCCTGCCCCAATCCCCTCCCTTTCCCCCCCCCTCCCCTGCCCCCTGCCCCACTCCCCTCTCTTTCCCCCCCTCCCCTACCCCCTGCCCCACTCCCCTCTCTTTCCCCCCCTCCCCTACCCCCTGCCCCACTCCCCTCTTTCCCCCCCCTCCCCTGCCCCACTCCCCTCTCTTTCCCCCCCTCCCCTGCCCCCTGCCCCACTCTCTTCTCTTCCCCCTCCCTGACTCCCCATTATTATCAGGATCTTTGTTACTCAACTGGATGATTCTTGACTGTCAAACAGCCAATTTTCCCATCTCTAATATTTTTACAACTAATGTATGAAAGTGCTCAAAGAAAATGAAAAAAAACATATTTTTTTAAACGCCCCTATGATTTTTCTCCCAGGGTTTTTCTCGCAGCAGTGCCCTGGAGATTAAATCTTTAATTTCAGGACAATCCTGGAGAGTTGGCAACCCTAGTTGCGGCAGTAGTGGGCCTTCGACACAACCAGACAGCTAGCTGGACAACTTCAGGAGGACACTATGAGTCGTAGTGAAGGACGGGAGTCACGCAGTGAACCAGTTGGGTTTTTACAAGATGGCTTTCGTGTATTAAAACAAAAAAGTGCCAGGCCGCCACATTTATTGAATTCAATTTCACAATTTACTATGGTAGGATTTAAACTCAAGAATTGCTAGCCCATAGGCATAACCACTACACCAGCAAACCCACTTAAGTCCTGGCCAATATTTATTGCTCAACCAATATCACTAAAAACAGATTATCTCATCATATGAACAACAACTTGCATTTATATAGCGCCTTTGACCTAGTAAAATGTCGCAAGGTGTTTCACAGGAGCGTAAATCGAACAACATTTGACACCGAGCCACAAAAGAAGATATTAGGACAGGTGACCAAAAGCTTGATCAAAGAGGTAGGTTTTAAGGAGCGTCTTAAAGGAGGAGAGAGAGGCGGAGAGGTTTGGGGAGTGATTTCCAGAGCTTAGGGCCCAGGCAGCTGAAGGCACGGCCGCCGATGGTAAAGGGGTTAAAATCGGGGACGCGCAAGAGGCAAGAATTGGAGGAGCGCAGAGATCTCGGAGGGTTGTAGGGCTGGAGGAGGGTTACAGAGATCGGGAGGGGGGGGGGGGGGGCGAGGCCATGGAGGGATTTGAAAACATTTGATGAGAATCTTAAAATGAACGCGTACACGGACAGGGAGCCAATGTAGGTCAGTGAGCACAGGGGTGACGGGTGAACGGACTTGGTGCGAGTTAGGATACGGGCAGCTGAGTTTTGGATGAGCTCAAGTTTACGGAGGGTGGAAGATGGGAGGCCAGCCAGGAGAGCATTGGAATAGTCCAGACTGGAAGTAACAAAAGGCATGGTTGAGGGTTTCAGCAGCAGATGAGCTGAGGCAGGAGCAGAGGCGGGTGATGTTACAGAAGTGGAAGTAGGCGGTCTTGGAGAGGGAGCAGATACGTGGTCGGAAGCTCATCTCAGGGTCAAATAGGATGCCAAGGTTGTGAACGGTCTGGTTCAGCCTCAGACAGTGGCCCGGGAGAGGGATGAAGTCGGTGGCTAGGGAACAGAGTTTGTGGCAGGGGCCGAAGACAATGACTTCGGTCTTCCCAATATTTAGTTGGAAGAGATTTTTGCTCATCCAGTCGGACAAGCAGTGTGACAAATCAGAGACAGTGGAAGGGTCGAGAGAGGTGGTGGTGAGGTAGAGCTGGATGTCGTCAGGGTACATGTGGAATCTGACCTCGTGTTTTCGGATGATGTCGCCAAGGGGCAGCATGTAGATGAGGAATAGGAGGGGGCCAAGGATAGATCCTCGGGGGGGGGGCTCCAGAGGTAACGGTGCGGGAGCGGGAAGAGAAGCCATGGCAGGTAATTGTCTGGCTACGACTGGATAAATAAGAATGGAACCAGGCGAGCGCAGTCCCACCCAGCTGGCCGATGGAGGAGAGGTGTTGGAGGAGAAAGATGTGGTCAACCGTGTCAAAGGCTGCAAACAGGTCAAGAACATAAGAAATTGACAGGCAGGAAAAGACCAGCTGTCCATCAAGCCTGCCCCACACACACGATGGATGGAGCAGCATGGCTAAACACTTCGTCCTTCCCTCCATACCCACCCCTGCAGCCATGTAACCTCAGAGGCAAAAAACAGAAAAAACCCAGGACCAATAATGGAAAAAATACCCTAATATTCCTCTCCAACACCCCCATTATCACATCGCTGTTTGTGGGACCTTGCTGTGCACAAATTGGCTGCCGCGTTTCCTACATTACAAGAGTGACTACACTTCAAAAGTACTTCATTGGCTGTAAAGCTCTTTGGGACGTCCTGAGACGTATGGAAGGCCCCTACAGTAATGCAAGTTCTTTCTTTCTTTAAAATTAAAATTGTTTAATTTATTGGAATTCTATGGAATGGGAATTGGTTTGATTTTACACTAGTTTAGGAAAACTAAATTGATACAGATGGAGTACATGTAGGTAAAACTGTATTGGCATGGGGTGTGGTTTGGTCCATTGGAATACTGATCTGAGTTAGTGTCTATCTGGCCACCCACTAGATTGCTTTCAGGAATTTAACATTAGAAAGAAATGGGGCAGAGGGGAGGAACTCATTAAAACTGGGGATAATCTGTGGAACAGTGAAAATAATTTATTTAACAGGGAAAGCTTTAGCACCATCGACAACAGGTTTATTCTAAACACCTAACATTACATCAGATATTAAATTATCTTCATCATCTTAGTGTTTTTTTAAAAACGCAGCGAGTTGCCAGAAGGGGCAGTGGAAACAGATTCAATAATAACTTTCAAAAGGGAATTGGATAAATACCTGAAAAGGAAAAATCTGCAGGGCTATAGAGAAGGAGCAGGGGAGTGGGACTAATTGGACAGCTGCTTCAAAGAGCCAGCACAGGCACAATGGGCCGAATGGCCTCCTTCTGTGCGCTTTGATTCTATGATGTTTGTTTCTGTCTTTGAATAAAGGAAATTAACTCATTCCGATATGACTCAGGGGAATCATTGGATGAGCTTTCGACTAAAATAGCGTATGTTTAAATTTGTTTTTAAGAAAATGCTTCAAAGCACAGGTACGGTTAAAAAAAATGCTCAAAGCACTGTTCGATTGATCAATGCACAATTTAAATAAATGGGACAAGGTTTGCAACCATATAAATCACAACAGGTCCAAACATTTCCACAGGCTATTGTAAAAACTCCAGAATATCTAATGCTACAATCTGCATTATTCAACTGGGGCCACTTGCATTCCATTGATGACACTCCCACAGTCACAACAGGGGCTGGAGCTAACATTCTGGAAGGATATGATCCTCTTACATTCTTTATATAAAAAAAAGTTACAAGCAGGATTGAATTTTATAGATACTTGTTCAGTACCATTATTAAAGGCGTTAACCAAAAAATAAATAAAAGTTATTGTCTAAACTCAAACCCCTGCAGACAGAAACAAAATTCTCTTATTCTTTGTGCTGTCATCGTATCAAGACTGAATGCAAAGCATTGATTATATCATTCATGAGTGTCAGCCATGGCTCAGTGGTAGTCAGAAGGTCATAGGTTCAAGTCCCACTCCAGAGATTTGAACACAAATCAAGGCTGACACACTCCCACTGCAGTGCTGAGGGAGTGCTGCACTGTCGGAGGTGCCGTCTTTCGGGTGAGACGTTAAACCGAGGCCCCGTCTGCCCTCTCAAGTGGACGTAAAAGATCCCACGGCCACTTTTGGAAGAAGAGCAGGGGAGTTCTTCCCGGTGTCCTGGCCAATATTTATCCCTCAACCAACGCCACTAAAAAACAGATTATCTGGTCATTATCTCATTACCGTTTGTGGGATCTTGCTGTGCACAAATTGGCTGCCAGGTTTCCTACATTACAACAGTGACTACACTTCAAAAAGTACTTCATTGGCCGTAAAGTGTTTGGGACTTCCTGAGGTTGTGAAAGGCGCTATATAAATACAAGTTCTTCCTTCTTTCCATTGGGAAAAGGAAGTACGCTTCTCTTAATAATTCATAGACTAGAATCATAGAAAGGTTACAGCACGGAAGGAGGCCATTTGGCCCATCGAGTCCGTGACAGCTCCCTGCAAGAACAATCCAGCTAGTCCCACTCCCTTGCCCTATCCCCGTAGCCCTACAATTTTTCTCTTCAAGTATTTATCCAGTTCCCTTTTGAAGGCCATGATCGAATCTGCCTCTACCACCCCCTCGGGCAGTGCATTCCAGATCCTTACCACTCGCTGTGTAAAAAAGTTTTTCCTCATGTCACCTTTGGTTCTTTTGCCAATCACCTTAAATCTATGTCCTCTGGTTCTTGACCCTTCTGCCAATGGGAACAGTTTCTCTCTATCTACTCTGTTTAGACACTTCATGATTTTGAATACCTCGATCAAATCTCCTCTCAACCTTCTCTGCTCTAAGGAAAACAACCCCAGCTTCTCCAGTCTATCCACATAACTGAAGTCCCTCATCCCTGGAATCATTCTAGTAAATCTCTTCTGCACCCTCTCTAAGGCCTTCACATCTTTCCTAAAGTGCGGTGCCCAGAACTGGACACAATACTCCAGTTGTGGCCGAACCAGTGTTTTATAAAGATTCATCATAACCTCCTTGCTTTTGTACTCTTAGGCCTTTATTTATAAAGCCCAGGATCCCATATGCTTTCTTAACCACTTTCTCAACCTGCCCTGCCACCTTCAATGATTTGTGCATATATACATCCCTGATCTCCCTGTTCATGCAACCCTTTTAGAATTGTGCCCTCCAGTTTATATTGCCTCTCCTCGTTCTTCCTACCAAAATGTATCACTTTACATTATTCTGCATTAAATTTCATCTGCCACGTGTCTGCCCGTGCCACCAGCCTGTATATAATCCTCTTGAAGTCTATCACTATCCTCCTCACTGTTTACTACCCTTCCAAGTTTTGTGTCATCTGCAAATTTTGAAATTGTGCCCTGTACACCCAAGTCCAAGTAATTAATATATAAATCAAGAAAAGCAGCGATCCCAGCACTGACCTCTGGGGAACCTGACTGTACACCTCCCTCAAGTCCAAAAAACAACTGTTCACCATTACTCTGTTTCCTGTCACTTGGCCAATTTCGTATCCATGCTGCTACTGCCCCCTTTTATTCCATGGGCTTCAACTTTGATGACAAGCCTATTATGCGGCACTTTATCAAATATCTTTTGAAAGTCCATATACACCACATCAACCGCATTGCCCTCATCGACCCTCTCTGTTACCTCATCAAAAAACTCTATCAAGTTAATTAAACACAATTTGCCTTTAACAAATCCATGTTTGCTTTCCTTTATTAATCCACACTCGTCCAAGTGACTATTAATTTTGTAGTTGCTGGGTTTATCCTTACACCCTTTTTTGAACAAGGGTGTAACATTTGCAATTCTCCAATCCTCTGGCGCCACCCTCGTATCTAAGGATGATTGGAAGATTATGGTCAGTACCTCCGCAATTTCCACCCTTACTTCCCTCAGCAACCTAGGAAGAATCCCACCTGGACCGAGTGACTTATCTACTTTAAGTACAGCTAGCCTTTCTAGTAACTCCTATCAATTTTTAGCCCATGCAGTATATCAACTGCCTCTTCTTTAACTGTGGCTTCAGCAGCATCTTCTTCCTTGGTAAAGACAGATGCAAAGTACTCATTTAGTACCTCAGCCATGCCCTCTGCCAAATTATCTGGACAGAATGTAACCATGATTCTTCACTCACTCAAACTATATTTTATTAAGTAAAGGGGCATAAGTTGTTATGATAAGAACATAAGAAATAGGAGCAGGAGTAGGCCATACAGCCCGTCGAGCCTGCTCCGCCATTAAACAAGATCATGACTGATTTTCGACCTCAACTCCACTTTCCCACCCAATCCCCATATCCCTTGATTCCCCTAGAGTCCAAAAATCTATCTAACTCAGCCTTGAATATACTCAACATCCACAGCCTCTGGGGTAGAGAATTCCAGAGATTCACAACCCTCTGAGTGAAGAAATTCCTCCTCATCTCATTCCTCAATGGACGACCCCTTATCCTGCGACTATGCCCCCTGGTTCTAGACTCTCCAGCCAGGGGAAACAACCTCTCAGCATCCACCCTCTCAAGTCCCCTCAGAATCTTATGTTTCAATGAGATCACCTCTCATTCTTCTAAACTCCATACAGTATAGGCCCATTCTACTCAACCTCTCCTCATAGGGCAACCCTCTCATCCCAGGATTTAATCTAGTGAACCTTTGTTTTTTTTTCCCAAAAAATATACTTTATTCATAAAATTTGCAGCAATACATACAATACAGTTGTCATATCACATTCCAAACGTACACAATACAGATTATGAAATTTTCAGGTTACATCAAGTGCAGTTCAATGAACATTGGACATAATTTAATCTAGTGAACCTTTGTTGCACTGCCTCTAAGGCAAGTATATCCTTCCTTAGGTAAGGAGACCAAAACTGTACACAGTACTCCAGGTGAGGTCTCACCAAAGCCCTGTACACCTGTGGTAAGACTTCCTTACTCTTGTACTCCAACCCCCTTGAAATAATCTGGAATGCACTGCCTGAAAGGGCGGTGGAAGCAGATTCAATAGTATCTTTCAAAAGGGAATTGGATAAATAGTTGAAAAGGAAAAATTTGCAGGGCTATAGGGAAAGACCAGGGGAGTGGGACTAATTGGATAGCTCTTTCAGAGAGCCGGCACAGACACAATGGGCCGATTGGCTTCCTTTTGTGCTGTGTGATTCTAAATGTGTAGGTTAAGGGGTGATCTTATAGAAGTCTATAAAATAATGAGGGGCATAGATAAGGTCGATAGTCAAAATCTTTTCCCAAAGGTAGGGGAGTCTATAACGAGGGGGCACAGATTTAAGGTGAGAGGGGAGAGATACAAAAGGATCCAGAGGGGCAATTTTTTCACTCAAAGGGTGGTGAGTGTCTGGAACGAGCTGCCAGAGGCAGTAGTAGAGGCGGGTACAATTTTGTCTTTTAAAAAGCATTTGGACAGTTACATGGGGAAGATGGGTATCGAGGGATATGGGCCAAGTGCAGGCAATTGGGACTAGCTTAGTGGTATAAACTGGGCGACATGGACATGTTGGGCCGAAGGGCCTGTTTCCATGTTGTAACTTCTATGATTCTATGATTCTATGATTCTATACAGTCTCAAGCAAATATGTAAATCCTGTCAGAGCTCATTACCATGACACTTGCATGCAAAACAAAAGCACCATTTTCACAAAGACAAATTTCCCTTCAATACTCCAACTTCTGGGGAGTGGGACTAACCGTCTACAAAGAGACAGCATGGGTGCGATGGGTCGAATGGCCTCCTTCTGTGCTGTAACCATTCTATGATTCTTTCACCTAAACTCAATTTCACTGCAGGACAGACAAACTATTAAATATGGAACTACTCATGACAACAAAATGGAAAAGAATTCTGGTTTAATTATTAGTTCAATACAGTACAAAGGACGGCCAATCAGCTACACTAGACTAATGGGTCTTCCTGGCCCCACATCGCAAGTTTGGCATTCATTTCTGTTGACTTTGACAAAGCTTTTCCACTTTCAGTCTCCATTTACTAAATCACTGGTCAGGTTTCAGCTGAAGTATTGCGTCCAATTCTGGGCACCGCACTTCAGGTGGGAAGTCAAGGCTTTGGAGAGGAGATTTAACAGAACGGTACCAGGGTTGAGGGACTTCAGTTACGTGGAGAGATTAGCAAAGCTGGGATTGTTCTCCTTAGAGCAGAGAAAGTTAAGGGGAGATTAGATAGAGATGTTCAAAATTATGAGGGGTTTTGACAGATTAGATAGAGAGAAACTGTTTTCACTGGCAGGAGTGTCGGTAACCAGAGGAAACAGATTTAAGATAATTGGCAAAAAATTCAGGGGGGAAATGAGGAGACACTTTTTTAAAATCAGTAAGTTATGATGATCTGGAATGCGCTGCCTGAAAGGGCGGTGGAAGCAGATTCAATAATAACTTTCAAAAGGGAATTAGATAGATACTGGAAAAGGAAACATTTGCAGGGATACAGGGAAAGAGCAGGGGAGAGGGAATAATTGGATAGCTCTTTCAAAGAGCCGGCACAGGCACAATGGGCCGATTGGCCTCCTTCTGTGCTGTCTGGTTCTCTGAATTTGGTCTGGAGATGGGGAGCAAAGGAGGAAGAGCATAGAAATAATAAATAATATCCACGCAAGCAATTTTAGACAACAGATGTGTATGTGTGTGTGTTATTGTTAGTGTCGAGGAGAGTGCCCTTGCTACAGTACTCTGCTCCATATAGACTGCCACTTTGTTCTGATCTCTGTAGGCCCTTCAGATATAATTTAGGGAGCTGGCCTGGGAACATATCCTTTGCTATTTGGATACATTAGAAAACCACACATACACTGCAAGCACTATAGAATTTAGTCAATTCTACTAAAGATTTCCTTACTGCAGTAAGTCCAGTATACTGAAAAGAACTCAGTTGAAAGAAGTTGCATTTATATAGCACCTTTCACAACCTCAGGAGGTCCCAAAGCGCTTTACAGCCAATGAAGTTCTTTTGAAGTGTAGTTACTGTTGTAATGTAGGAAACACGGCAGCCAATTTGCACACAGCAAGATCCCACAAACAGCAATGAGATAAACAACCAGATAATCTGTTTTAGGTGTTGGTTGAGGGATATATAATGGCCAGGACACCTGGAAAACCCTCCTGCTCCTCTTCGAATAGTTGCCATGGGATCTTTTATGCCCACCTGAGAAGGCAGACAGGGCTTCAGGTTAACATCTCATCCAAAAGACAGCTCCTCCGACCGTTACTGCACTGGGAGTGTCAGCCTAGATTTTGTGCTCAAGTCTCTGGAGTGGGGCTTGAACCTACAACCTTCTGACTCAGAGGCAGGAGTCCTACCACTGAGCTACGACTGATTCATTTGTACACTCAAAGTGTAAGATAGACTTTAAGCATTTTAAGAACAGACTCAAAATTGAGTGAAGGTGGGTAAAGAAAACCTTAGTAAGGATAGTCACCATTTGCAGCCAGCTACACCTTGTTGGACACTGGAAATGTCAGATCCAGGACCGTGCAAACAAGTCCTCCACGTCCAGACAGTAAATCATGTATGGAAAGCGCAGATAGGATTATACACACACTTATGTATTTAAATAAGCTCTGGGCAAGTTTATAAAGCATCCAGGATTCCCAGCATCTGAACACTTAAATCACACCAATCCCCTTCCAAAAGTCAGATCAGGATCTAACTTCGGATTCACCCAGCAACTGGTAGCATTGCTTGCAGGGCGGTCGTCACTTTTGCCACTTCTCAACAATGCTAGGAGTACCTTAGGAATGACTTAACCCAGCAATGCAGCACCAGAGGCAGAAATAACACCACATGCATAAAGCAAGCTATTTAAAAAAAATATATATATTTTTTTTAAAAAAACAAACAGTCTTAAAAAGAGATGAATAAAAAGGGAAGGAGAGGGGGGGGGGGGAGAAAAATGAATGAATAAAGGTTAATTGCAAAGGTTGTACTTACCTCTTAAGACGCCTGAATGGGCTGCAATGATGGTCTTCATTTCCTCGCCTGGGTATCTTTCTTTATTTCTGCCCTCCGAATTTAAATAAGAGCTTTGGGTCAGGTGGTCCCCGTTTTAAATGTAGCAAATTATATATATATATATAGAGAGAAAGATATTTTTTTTTGCAACAAAAAACAAAGGAGCCGAAAATAGTAAAAAAAAAGCTGAATGGGGGGAGAGAAAAAAAAAGCAACAAGGACTCGCGCGAGCCAGCCTTTTAATAGTCGGGGGGACACCACTCGCCCGCAGCCGAGGAGGGGGAGTTCCCCAGCACACCGTACAACTCAAATCAACAGGAATCGCCACCAACAGAGCTTAACTTCTGTATATTTAGGCTTGTGGGAGTCCGCAGAAGGGTTAGGGTTTTTTTTTTTTTTTTGCAGCTGCACGCGAATATAATTTGCAATTGGTGATTTGCTCCCTCTCGCCTCCCCTCTTGATCGGGGTTGGAATGGCGCGGTCCCAATGTCCCGCCTCTTTGTTGCTTTTTTTTTTCCGCTCACTCGAGAGTGGGAGCAGCCTTGACATAAGAGCGGTCGGGCTGGTGTCTTTGCAGCGCAGGAGGAGGCCGTTCGGCCCGTCCAGCCCGTGCCCGCTCTTTCTAAGAGCCATCCAGTTAGTCCCACTCCCCAGCTCTTGCCCCCCCCCTCCCCCCCTTTAGCCCTGCCAACACGCTTAAGCTGCAGGCCAGTGGTACTGCCCCGTAGTGAGAGGGTGGTTGCCAAATTTAATTGGCTCCTTACGATAAGCACCAAGGACAATATTTAAGGGGTGATCTAATTGAGGCGTTCACAGGGTCGTAGAAAGTTACGGCGCCGAAGGAGGAGACCATTCAGCCCATTGTGTCCGTGCCGGCCGAAAAAGAGCTTAAACCCACTCTCCAGCTCTTGGTCCTGTAGGTTACGGCACTTCAAGTGCACATCCAAATACTTTTTAAATGAGTTGAGAGTTTCAGGCAGTGAGTTCCAGACCCCCACCACCCTCTGGGTGAAAAAATTTCTCCTCAGCTCCCCTCTAATCCTTCTACCAATTACTTTAAATCTATGCCCCCTGGTCACTGTCCCCTCTGCTAAGAGAAATAGGTCCTCCCTTTCCACTCTATCTAGTCCTGTCATAATTTTATACACCTCAATTAAATCTCCCCTCAGCCTCCTTTGTTCCAAAGAAAACAACCCCAGCCTATCCAATCTTTTCTCATAGCTGAAATTCTCCAGCCCTGGCAACATCCTCGTAAATCTCCTCTGTACCCTCTCTAGTGCAATCACATCTTTCCTGTAATGTGGTGACCAGAACTGTACACAGTACTCAAGCTGTGGCTTAACCAATGTTTTATAGAGTTCTAGCATAACCTCCCTGCTCTTATATTCTATGCATCGGCTAATAGAGGAAAGTATCCCATATGCCTTTTTAACCACCTTATCTACCTGTCCTGCTGCCTTCAGGGATCTGTGGACATGAAGTCCAAGGTCCCTCTCTTCCTCTACACCTCTCAGTATCCTCCCATTTATTGTGTACTCCCTTGCCTTGTTTGCCTGCCCCAAATGCATTACCTCACACTTCTCTGGATTAAATTCCATTTGCCACTTTTCTGCCCACCTGACCAGTCCATTGATATCTTCCTGCAGTCTACAGCTTTCAACCACACGGCCAATTTTTGTATCATCTGCAAACTTCTTGGTCAAGCCCCCCCACATTCAAGTCCAAATCATTAATATGTTTAAGAAAAACTTGCATTTATAAAGTGCCTTTTATGACATTCCAAAGCACTTTACAGCTAATGAAGTACTTTTTGAAGTGTAGCCACTGTTGTAATGTAGGAAACACAGCAGCCAATTTGCACACAGCAAGATCCCACAAACAGCAATGTGATAGTGACCAGATCATCTGTTTTTTAGTGATGTTGGTCGAGGGATAAATATAGGCCCAGGCACCAGGAAGAAATCCCCTGCTCTTCTTCGAAATCGTGCCCTGGGATCTTTTACGTCCATCTGAGAGGGCAGACAGGACTTCAGTTTAACGTCTCATCCGGAGGTCAGCACCATTTGACAGTGCAGCACTCCTTCAGTACTGTACTGAAGTGTCAGCCTAGATTACGTGCTCAAGTCCCTGGAGTAACCTGCTAACTCAGAGGCAAGAGAGTGAGCCACAGCTGACACCTGATTAAAGGATTTGATGGGGTGGGTAGAGAGTCCGGAACAAAGTGAGAAAAACTTTTAAATTAGAGCTGGGGGTGATGTCAAGAAGCTCTTATTCACACAAGGGGAAGTGGCAATCTGGAACTCTCTTCCCCCCAAAAAAAAAGCTGTTGAGGCTGGGGGTCAATTGAAAATTTCAAAACTGAAATTGATAGATTTTTGTTAAGTAAGAGTATTATGGGTTATGGAACCAAGGCGGGTAAATGGATTTAAGATACAAATCAGCCATAATTTAATTGAATGGTGGAACAGGCTCGAGGGGCTGAATGGCCTCCTCCTGTTCCCATGTAACAAGAACAAAATAAGAGACTCAACTTTATTATAAATAATGCACCATTTTTATGCAACTGCATTTATTTTTATTTAAAGAGTTACTCTCTTTATACATAAAAAAAAAGTTTCTGGAAAACTTCACGCTCCCAATTTTATTCACCCCCTTACCTGAAGGCATTGATCTGCGCTGGGATTCTGGGCCCTAAGGTGTCAGGTGTGGCTCAGTGAGTAGCACTTCTGACGGTCGTGGGTTCAAGTCCCACTCCAGATACTTGAGTACAAAATCCAGGCTGATACTCCCAGTGCCAGCTCTGAGGGAGTGCTGCACTGTCAGAAGTGCCGTCTTTTGCATGAGACGATAAACCGAGGCCCCGCCTGCCGTCTCAGGTGGTCATAAAAGATCCTGCGATACTATTTCGAAGAAGAGCAGGGGAGTTCTCCCTGGTGTCCTGGACCAATGTTTATCCCTCAATCAAAACATTAAAACAGATTATTTCATTGCTGTTTGTGGGATCTTGCTAGCACATTTCCTATGTTTATCCCTCAAACTAATACAGTATCGATGTTGTGCCCCGGTATGTCAAGCTCAGAGCCATGCGCACAACATCAATACTGAACTTAATCAATCCTGTAGGGTTGTCTCAGGGACTTTGAAACCGATTGCAAGGATTGTACCTCCCTCGAGATACAGAAACAGGAGTGTGATCCTCGACACCCACTGCACGGGCACATTCCATCACCCGAGAGGCTGAGGTCCAGACAGAGCTTCGCCTCTGAAAATCTCTTAACCCAAAGTACCGCAGTGGAGGGCTACATAAATGGTGGGAACTGCCGATGATGATCTTGGGAGTATTTGGTTCCTTCAGAACAACTCCTCCCAGACAACTGACCCCCGAATAAAAGCACTGGTGTACCCTCACTCAAGCGGGAGTTAATCTGGCAAAGGCTGGTGATAACATTACCAAATGGAAGCTGGGACACGACCCCAAGTATGAATGTGGAGAGCAGGGATGAACATAGGAAGAGGAGGAGGCCATTCAGCCCCTCGAGCCTGTTCCACCATTCGATTAGATCATGGTTGATCTGTATCTTAACTCCATTTACTCCATAATCCTTAATACCCTTGGCTAACAAAAATCAATCAATCTCAGTTTTGACATTTTCAATTGACCCCCAGCCTCAACAGCTTTTTGGGGGAGAGAGTTCCAGATTTCCACTCCCCTTTGTGTGAAGAAGTGCTTCCTGACATCACCCCTGAACGGCCTAGCTCTAATTTTAAGGTTTTGCCCCCCCTTGTTCTGGACTCCCCCCTCCAGAGGAAATAGTTTCTCTCTATCGACCCTAACAATTCCTTTAATCATCTTAAACACCTCCATTAGATCACCCCTCAACCTTCTATACTCAAGGGAATACAAGCCTAGTCTATGCAACCTGTCCTCATAATTTAACCCTTTTAGCCCCGGTATCATTCTGGTGAACCTGCACTGCACTGGAACACTGCCTGATGCAGTGCCTCCCGTTGGCATCTTGTAGCATCTCCCGAGGGGCTATCCTGGTGCGCTAGATCCTGCCTGCAGTTTTGGGAGCCACAAGCCACAGCGACGACAACCAACAGAACACCCCTACTCTTCAAACAGCCATGCAATGTTTTATGCCCACCTGAGAGGGCAGGCAGGACCTCATTTTAGGTGAAGTGGCAGCATTATGTGTATAAGTGCATTATGTGCTCAAGTCTTGGGGGGTGGGGTTTGAACCCATGTACCTTGATGGCTCAGAGGGAAGAGTTGCATCCCTGAACCAAGACTGACACATAGCCAGCTTTGCTCACCAGTTTTCTATTCAAAACCCGTGTAGTAGTTACCTGTAATATATTTACTTTGCAAAAAAGAAGTGTCATTGCTTTTCCCCAGAAACCTGCGCTCAGACTTTGAAAACAATTGTCAAATCTTTCTTGATGTATGAATGTGAATCACATTTCCCTTAGGAGGCTGTAGAGATGAAAACGTTTTATTCATTAAGTGGACACAGTTCGGGATGTAGAACCGTACAGCACAGAAGGAGGCCATTCGGCCCATCATGCCTATACCGGCTCTTTGAAAGAGATATCCAATTAGTCCCACTCTCCCCTGCTCTTTCCCCATTGCCCTGCAAATTTTTCCCTCTCAAGTTTATATTATCTTTTGAAAGTTACTATTGAATCTGCTTCCACCGCCTTTTCAGGCAGCGCATTCCAGATCATCACAACTCACAGTGTAAAAAAAAATCTCATCTCCCCTCTGGTGCTTTTGTCAATTACCTTAAATCTGTGTCCTGTGGTTGCCGACCCTCCTGCCAGTAGAAACAGTTTCTCCCTATCTAGTCTATCAAAACCCCCTCAGAATTTTGAACAGTTCTATTAAATCCCCCCTTAACCTTCTCTGCTCTAACGGGAGCAATGATCACAAAAACAAAATTGAACCTTTGTTATCTCTGTTGCTACCTTTCTTATGTGGCCTGCTCCTGCTCCTATGCTCCTCTGTCACGACAACGCAAAATCGTCGAGCAGAAACTGATAGCCAAGTTCCGCACCCATGAGGACGGCCTCAACCGGGATCTTCGGTTCATGTCACACTACACGTAACCCCACCAGCGAACAAATGTTATCTGTTTTTAATATAACGGGTCATTGACTGTCTTCAATCTGTCTCTCTCTCTTTTTTTTGGGGGGGTTGTATATTCAGTGGCCTTTTAGATGACACCTTTCTGTCTGCTCACTGTGATTGCCTTGGCAACGGGCAGTAATCACCAGGCTTTGTTATGTGATCTTAAAATGCGAAGGATTCGAAATTGTCATTTCCACACCGCCTGAGGAAGGGGAAAGCCCCCGAAAGCTTGTGGGATTAAAAATAAAATCGTTGGACTATAACTTGGTGTTGTAAAATTGTTTACAATTGAGTGAATATCAGTAGGGACATTCTAAAGGTCCTTTCTCCAGCCGCGTCCCCTTGTTTCCCAAGGGACTTTCTTTCCCAGCTATGTACTGCCACCTATAGAGAACGATGGGAAGAACAGAACTAAAAGCTGCCTTTTCTGAGAAGCACACGACCGCCATTTTCTGTGCACTTTCTTTTTTGTTCTTTTGTCTCCCCTCGACAATTTTCTCAGGCAATTCTCTCCTCGCGCATTTCCTCGTTGCCTGAAGATGTTAATTCCTTGCTGCGAATGGCTGTCTTGCGGTATCATTATCCTTTCCATCACCAAGACCGCCTACTTCCAACTCAGTCACAACGCCCGTCTCCGCCCCTGCCTCAGCTCGTCTGTTGCTGAAACCCTCGTCAATGCCTTTATTACCTCCAGACTTGACTATTCCAGTGCTCTCCTGGCCGGCCTCCCATCTTCCACCCTCCGTAAACTTGAGCTCATCCAAAACTCTGTTGCCCCCATATCCTAACTCGCACCAAGTCCCGTTCACCCATCGCCCCCTGTGCTCGCTGGTCTACATTGGCTCCCGGTCCAGGAACCCCTCAAATTTAAAATTCTCATCCATGTCATAGAGTCATAGAGTCATAGAGTTATACAGCACGGATAGAGGCCCTTCGGCCCATCGTGTCCGCGCCGGCCATCAGCCCTGTCTACTCTAATCCCATATTCCAGCATTTGGTCCGTAGCCTTGTATGCTATGGCATTTCAAGTGCTCATCCAAATGCTTCTTGAATGTTGTGAGGGTTCCTGCCTCCACAACCCTTTCAGGCAGTGAGTTCCAGACTCCAACCACCCTCTGGGTGAAAAAGTTCTTTCTCAAATCCCCTCTAAACTTCCCGCCTTTTACCTTGAATCTATGTCCCCTTGTTATAGAACCCTCAACGAAGGGAAAAAGCTCCTTAGTATCCATCCTATCTGTGTTCAAATCCTTCCGTGGCCTCGCCCCCTCCCTATCTCTGTAACCTCCTCCAGCCCTACAACCCTCCGAGATCTCTGCGATCCTCCAATTCTGGCCTCTTGCGCATCCCTGACATCTTTTGCCCCGCCACTGGCTGCCGCGCCTTCAGCTGCCTAGGCAGTAAGCTCTGGAATTCCCTCCCTAAACCTCTCCGCCTCTCTCTCCTCCTTTAAGAAGCTCTTTAAAATCTACCTCTTTGACCAAGCTTTTGGTCACCTGTCCTAATGTCTCATTTGGCTCGGTGTCAATTTTTGTTTGATAACGCCCCTGTGAAGCTCCTTGGGACGTTTTACTACATTAAAGGCGCTACATGAATGCAACGTAGTCTTCTTGTTGTTGAAGGGAAGTTGATTTATAAGGAATAACACTTCTGCAGATCTCATCACCATGGGATGCATGCAGCCTAACCGATGGTCCTTAAAGGGACAGCAGCAGGCTGCCACCAAAAGTAGTACACTTCCGATCGCTGCCTCGACCCCCCCTCCTCCCGATTGTAATCTCGACTGCTCTCTCGATCGCCCCCCCCCCCCCCATCCCGATCGCCCCCTCCTGCAAGACCTACCTGCGTCACCGACAATGGCCTGAAATTCAAATGTCCTTCGCCAGCGAGCTGCCTAGGGAGGCGTCTTCAGCTCGCCGGTCTGACGCGAATGAGGAGCGAGGCCCAACATCGGGTGGGCCTTGGCGCCTACCCCCTTCCGGAGCAGGGATCGATTTGTAGGTCAGTGAGTTGTGAGGCTGTGGAATTCACTTCCAGTGTTAGTGGTTGTGGCAGAGATTGTGTCAACATTCAAGATTAAATTGGATTGGTGGATGAAGGGAAAGAGAATCGGAAACAGTGGAGGCAAATGTGAACTATTGGAGGATAAACAGCAAAATGGGCCGAATGGCCTGTTTCCATTTTGTAACGTCTATGTAATTCTATGTATCGACTCAGTATAACGAACCCAGGAACACACCGTTGAAAAGCACTGGATTTCTCACTTCTTTTCACCGCGATTAATGACAGACTCAAGCCAACAGAAAAATGATTGAGGATAATTTTTGCCTAATTGCAAAAGAACCCAACGCACTGATCCCAGTCCAACACCCTAATGACCCTCCTGGCTTGCTTGCTTCACCATAACTTGTCTTTGCAGCGACTTTCTGTTGCTCTAAATGAAATGATACAGCACAGAGGCGGCCATTCGGCCCATTGTATCTGTGCCGGCTCTTTGAAAGAGCTGGCCAATCAGTCCAACTCCCCTGTTCTTTCCCCATTGCCCTGCAAATTTTTTCCCTTCAAGTATTTATCCAATTCCCTTTTGAAAGTTACTATTGAATCTGCTTCCGCCGCCCTTTCAGGCAGCGCATTCCAGATCATAACAACTCACTGCGTAAAAAAAAATCTCTCCTCATCTCCCCGCCCCCCTGGTTCTTTTGCCAATCACTTTAAATCTGTGTCCTCTGGTTACCGACCCTCCTGCCAGTGGAAATGGTTTCTCCCTGTTTATTCCATCAAAACCCTTCATAATTTTGAACATCTCTATTAAAGTCCTTCTTTGCTCTAAGGAGAACAATCCCAGCTTCTCTAGTCTCTCCACATCCTCATCCCTGGTACCATTCTAATAAATCTCCACACCATCTCTAAGGCCTTGACATCCTTCCTAAAGTGCAGTGCTGAGAATTGGCCACAGCGCTCCAGCTGCGGTCTCACCAGTGATTTATAAAGGTACGGCATAACTTCCTTGCATTTGTAGATTTCAAGTACTGCTTTAGAAGCCTTCTGCTTTTGCCTAATGGCTCTCCTCCCCTTTGAGTCATGTGAACAGGATCCCGTTTGATGGATGAGCAGCCGCAAGTCTCCGACTTTAACTTGCTGATGACTTTGGCTTAGGGGAGATGCAAACTTGTGTCCTCGTTGCTTAAGGCAGTTAGGTAGGAGTGTGGGTCACACGTGCATTCATCTAGCACCGTATCATTCAACATCCTTCACCTTCCTCTGAGATCAGTCCTTCATGGAAGTATAAGGATTCCTAGATCTGGCCTTTCTGTTTTCACTTCAAGTACCAACTCCTTAAATGGTAAGAAACCAGAGATTGGACTGTTCCTTTCCCGGGAAAGGGTTCGTGTCTTTGCCCTAAAGAAACATGGTGGAATGGTGAATGAGGTAGTTAGATAGATAGAACTTACATTTATATAGCGCCTTTCTCGACCTCAGGGCATCCCAAAGCGATTTACAGCCAATAAAGTACCTTTGAAGTGTAGTCACTGTCGTAATGTAGGAAACACAGCAGCCAATTTGCACACAGCAAGATCCCACAAACAACAATGTGATAATGACCAGATAATCTGTTTTAGCAATGTTGGTTGAGGGATAAATATTGACCAGGACACCGGGGAGAACCCCCCTGCTCTTCTTCGAAAGAGTGCCATGGGATCTTTTGGTTCCAGCACCTGAAAGGGCAGACAGGGCCTCGGTTTAATGTCTCATCCAATAGACATTGCAGCGCTCCCTCAGCACCACACTGGGAGTGCCAGCCTAGATGTTGTGCTCAAGTCTCTGGTGTAGGACTATGAACCCAAGACCGTCTGACTCAGAAGCAAGAGTGCTACCATTGAGCCACGGTTGATACCTGGATGGGTACGTTTCAACACCCATTTGACTGTTAGGGTATCGCAGTTAAGCGTGATCTTATCTTCACAATGCCCACGTATGTACACTTCCAGGAGGAGTTGCTAGATAAGAGCAGGGACACTCGCTGAATTTTTTTTAAAGATTCAATAATTTATTTACTGGCTAAATACATTGGCCAAGTAGCCTTTTTGGCAAAATATCAGTCTTCAGCCTTTCAGATTTATTTACATGATTGCACCAGTGAAATGCTTTCGTATAAACACATTCTTGTGAAGAAATTGAAGAGAAAATTGTACATTCCTTCAAAAAATAAAAGATTGTTTTTTTTTAAGTATCTTTCAAAAGAAACATGTTTGCAGTGTTGCACGGCTCACCAGTTCAGGAAGGGTCTTTACTGAGCAGTATTTGATGCCATTTTGACTGAGCTGTGCATTAAAACGACAGATAACTCTCGGGAAAAGACAAAAAAATGAAATGATTGCAGGGAGTGAAGGTTCCAGTCTGTGCCAACTTACCACTCAGTACGCTGGAGGTGAATTCCAGCTTGTGGTGGGCTCACCATTGTCAAAAATTTGCCACTTGAGGATCTGGATCTGGTGTAAGAAAGCTGGTACGTTGAATTGGATTTAGAAATCTCGCACACTGTTCATTCATTGCTGCCAATGGCTGCCTCGCGGTATCTAGCACACTGAAGGCAGAAATCAGTTCATAGCTGATGAGGAAACTCTAGCACTTGGGACAATAGGTCCCTGGAGGCCAGATATAGGAACGAAGATACAGATCGCTACCATGAATGGGCTACAGGGGAGCGGGCATTAGGCGTTGAGACTCCTCATCTCCAACTATTGGAGCCACCACTTGGCGTGTGGCGTCGGTCCATTTGTGGTCGGGAGGATAGTGTCAAAGCACTCATGTTTTATGGCGAGTTGTGCTACTCATTCTACTGCTGAGGAGGAGTTCTGATGTCTGTTCCTAGTGAGGGAATCAAGCCCATGTTTGTCGGCTGCCTCAGTAATGCTTGTGCTGAGAAGGGGAGTAAGCAGAGTCTCACTGAGGGCACATTGGCTCCCAGATGACATGCTTCACAATGAAAAATTGGAAGTGTGTCTACCCATTACTAGTGGACTCACTAACCTGATATCTGAACCAGGTAAGTCTGCATTGCTGGTGATTGACCAGCTAGCCTGGCTCATTACTTCGATCTGGACAGGTATTCCTGTCACTGGATCTGCCTCGGATTCTGTCCAGTCAGTTCCAGATAATCCTGAAAGTCAATCTCCTCGTGGACAGGGTAGTCCTAGCTTAACCAGTAGAGCGAAGGTAATGATACAACCTGTGTGGTCTTAGCTGGGTAAACCCTTGACAGTATCCCTGCCAATGCTCGATGTTCTTTCCTTAGCTCTTGCCAATCCATGTCTAAGCTCCCTGGGTTTAGGTAAATGAGGCACAAACAAAAAATCCCACCTTTGTTTGGAGCCTCTTAAACATGGCGTTGGATTTCCATGTGAGTCAGACATCGGGCTGAACAAACTAGGAACGTCCTTAGGCCCTGTGTCCAATTTTCATGAGTCCAGCAATAAATGTAACGAGTCAACATGCAACGAAAAGGTCAGGGTAGCAACCATGGCCTATCTGTGAGTAAACAAACATGGGCCATTTACGGGTTTCCACAGTTACGGCGGAGGAGCGGCAGCAGCTCCAAGGAGTTTCCCGCCATGATGTTTGCTCAAGGTGGTAGCGGCACCTTGTGGAGCAGCCTCAGTATCACACCAGCCTTCATTTTTATTCTGCTCGCAGGCCGCCCAATTTGGACTCCTTTGATCCTTTTTCTATAGAGTGCAATGGAATGTCAACTGGTTTAATCCAACACTGATTCAAAGTCAGTCACTTCATACAGGAGGGATGACAAAGAGAGAGAGAGAGAGAGAGAGAAAGATCGTGACAAGTAATTAAAAACAAAAGGACTCAGATAAAACTTAGGTGTTTGTCCTCGGGCACCTTGTATTTCGTCTTATGCTCTTCAAAGAGTTTGCTCAGTTCCTCGATGTATTTCTGGTGCAGTTCATTAATTTCCGCTTGCGTTGGGTTTTCTTTCTTCTCCACTTCTATTGGCTTGCCAACTAGAATTAACAAGAAGACAGATCTATTACTTGTTATCTGCTTAACAACATGAAACTAAAAAGGGCTTCAACAAAGGAGCATCAGAATTTTCAAGTGGCTCTGCTGCATGCCAGTGCTGCAGCATCAACATGTGGAACTGGACAGTAATGGGCTGCAGATGCAATTACCCCCACCAACCCCCACCACCCATTGTTGAGTTTCCAATTTCAGTGATTCTGGTTAGGAAGGTGCTGAGCACAAGCCCTCCTTCTCCTCTCATGAGGAAGGGAAAACTTGGGTTGGGGGCCTCTCTGTTGGGTTGCTCTTGTGTGCCTCCTGGTGGCTGGTTCAGAAGTCGCATTTGCAAAAACTGAGATTGGTAGATTTTTGTTCGGCATGGGTGTCAAAGGTCACGTAACCAAGGCGGGGAGCTGGAGTTAAGATACAGATCGGTCATGATCTAATCGAATGGCGGAACTGGCTCGAGGGGCTGAACGGCCTCCTCCTGTTCCTATGTCCCAATCAGTCACTTCGCACAGCTCCCAAGACCTGACTTATATTTAGCGCTATGGAGTTGTAGGATGTGAGTCAGACTCTATGGCCTAGAAATCAGTTCACACCGATCCCTGAGCCGGAACGGGTATGGCCAAGGCCCACCTGATATTGGTAATGGGATATTGATACAAACCTCAGCAGCGTTTTGGGGAACAGAGTTCCAGATTTCCATTATCGTTTGTGTGAAGGAGTGCTTCCTGACATCACCCCCTGAACGGCCTCAATCTGGAAAAGCCTAATTTTAAGGTTGTTTTGGACTCCCCCCGCAAGAGGAAATAGTTTCTCTCTCTCTACCCTACCAAATCCTTTAATCATCTTAAACACCTCAATTAGATCACCCCTTAATCTTCTATATTCAAGGGAATACAGGCCCAGTCTATGCAACCTGTCCTCATAATTTAACCCTTTTAGCCCCGGTATCATTCTGGTGAATCTGCGCTGCACCCCCTCCAAGGCCAATATATCCTTCCCGAGGTGCGGGGCCCAGAACTGAACGCAGTCTCTCCAGATATGGTCTAACCAGAGCTCTGTGCAACTATAGCGTAAATTCCTCCCCTTTGTAATCCAGCTCTTTGGGATAAAGGCCCACATTCCATTAGCCTTTTTGATTATTTTTTGTACCTGTTCATTAGTTTTTAGCGATCACCAGCCCTCACCCCCATTCTCCCAAAAATGAACAGATTATTGCCATTAATTGGCACCCAATTTATTAATTGAAAAGCCTCCGCTTTGGCTGTTAAATTAGTCATTTGTAATGAGCATGAGATAAGGTCATTTCAAGGGAAAGCCTCAGTTTGGAAAAGCTTCAAAGTGTAGTTGTTGTCACTTACCCACAGTGTGAATGGGCTTCCGGTATGGGACGAGACCAAAGCTATACTGCAATATGCCCCGAGCATGGAAAAGAGGGAGTGATATTCCCATTATCGCCTGCAGACGCTCCTGGATCCTTCTTAAGACCGAACCCTTGGGGTTGCTCACTTGATCAAACAGCTCATTCTCACCGAAGGAGAATACCGGGACGAGGGGTGACCTGCAAAAACAGGTACAGGCTTTTAATTTTACAGGGAGCCGTTAGGTGTGTCACCTGTTGCTCCGTGGGCAGCACTTTTGCCTTTAAGACAGAAACCCACGGGTTCAAGTCCCAATCCAGAGTCTTGAGCGCAAAATCTAGGCGGACACTCCCATTGCCTGTACTGAGGGAGTGCTGCACTGTCGGAGGTGGCGTCCTTCGGTTGAGACGTTAAACCGAGGCCCCGTCTGCCCTCTCAGTTGGTCGTAAAAGATCCTACGGCACTACTTTGAAGAAGAGCAGGGGAGTTCTCCCCAGTGTCCTGGCCAATATTTATCCCTCAACCAACATCACTAAAAACAGATTATCTGGTCATTTCTTTCATTGATACTTGTGGGATCTTGCTGTGTGCAAATTGTCTGCCACATTTCCAACATTACAACAGTGATTACACTTCAGAAGAACTTCATTAGCTGTAAAGCGCATTGGGATGATCTGAGGATGAGAAAGGCACTATATAAATGCAAGTTCTTTCTTCTTTGTTTCTTATTATGAACATCAATGCTGTTGTTTTCTGGCACAGATTTGGGGGAAGAAAAGAGAGATTCCAAGAAGTAAAAGATATCAAGGCCAGTGAAGTGCCTGGACCTCCAAAGAGAAGTATTTTACACTGAATTACTTTTATTTTTACAGATCTGCTCCCTTGTTCATGGGGCCAAGGGAAAGATGGCCGGGGTCAGAGGGCAAGAACTCGGCAACCCCGCCCATGTTACCGGCCGCCACTGGCAGACGGGTCTTGGAGATGAGACACTTATGCCTACACATCCCATGGTAATGAGCTAATCAAAGTCACCGACATTACCAACCATTCAAGCCAGTTAATGAAAGTCACCAACATTACTAAGAAAGAAGGAACTTGCTTTTCGACAGCGCCTTTCAGGATGTCCCAAAGTGCTTTACAGCCAATGAAGTACTTTTTGAAGTGTAGTCACTGTTGTAATGTGGGAAATGCGGCAGCCAATTTGCACACAGCAAGATCCCACAAACAGCAATGTGACAATGATCAGATAATCTATTTTTTTTAGATTTCGGTTGACAGATAAATATTGACCCAGGACACCAACCCTGCTCTTCTTTAAAACAGTGCTGGGGGATCTTTCATATCCACCTGAGAGGGCAGACTAGGCATCAATTTAATGTCTCATCTGAAAGATAGAGAGCACCTGCATGACAGTGCAACACCCCCTCAGTACCACACTGGGAGCGTCGGCCTAGGTTATATGCTCAAGTTGATGGTGCAGGACTTGAACCCATGACCTATCTGACTCAGAGGGCAAGCAGTGCTACCCACTGAGCCACAGCTAACACCTAGCTAATTGTACCGACCAACTAAGATGACCAACTAATCAGTCCAGCTCTGGTGAAGTTGTGACTCCTGTCGTGGGTTCCCTTACCCATACTGTAGAGCAAGTTTGACAAATCCTTTTCTGTTCAGCAGCAGTAAAGTAGAGGCCCCTGGCCTGGCATCAAGGGCTTCTGGAGCTCCTCCAATTGCTATGACAACAGCATTGCCACCTTCTGCTCTCCGCAATAAATATTTTGCACTCTCCTTGTCCGATGGCACCAAGCCTGGAACAAAGAAAACACACAGTAGGTCGGGTAGAAGCTAGGAACTGTGGAGGAGCACAGCGATCTAGGGGTCCACGTAGAGAAACTACCAAAAGCCAGTGGACAGGTGCAAAAAAATAATTTGAAAGGCTAATGGAATGTTGGCCTTTATCTCATGGGGGCTGGAGTACAAAGGGGTGGATGTTATGTCACAGCTGTGCAGAGCTCTGTCCCGTTCACCCATCACCCCTGTGCTGGCTGACCTACATTGGCTCCCGGTCCTCATCCTTGTTTTCAAATTCCTCCATGGCCTAATCCCTCCCTATCTCTGTAACCTTCTTCAGCCCTACAGCCCTCCAACAACTCTGCGTTCCTCCAATTCTGGCCTCTTGCACATCCCCGATTTTAATCGCTCCACCATTGGCGGCCGTGCCTTCAGCTGTCTAAACCCCCAGCTCTGGAATTCCCTCCCTAAACCTCTCTATCTCTCTCTCCTCCTTTTAAGACACTCCTTAAAACCTATCTCTTCGACCAAGCTTTTGGTCACCTGTCCTAATATCTCCTTATGTGGTTCGGTGTCAAATTTTGGCTGATAATCGCTCCTGTGAAGCATCTTGGAACATTTCACTACGTTAAAGGCGCTATATAAATGCAAGTTGTTGTTGATGTTGAAGTTGTTTGTGGACGTGGTCTGTGTAGGACTTACCTGCAGACATGATATAGTCCCTGAAGAATGGAATCCTGAACCAGAGAGGCAGCATCAGCATGTGAGGCTTCAACCCAGGGTACAAATAGCTGAAACCCGTCACCTCTGTGCAGAAATTTGCAAAGGCCCCTGCCACAAGTACACCATGGGGGTGGAAACCAAAGATATAATTCTTCTTAGGATCAAGGTCTGCAGTCTTGATGAGCTGCAAGAGAAAGCCGCAAAAAAAAATTAATTCAATCGAATGCCTGTGCTCATTGAGGGGTCTAATTCCAGAATAAGAACATTTATTTGTACATTTCGGACGTCCAGGTTGGATACAGCATAGGTTGGATGGAAAGTATATCTCTCGCTGCTGTGCCCAGCAAGATTCCTTCACCCCCAATGTCACAGGAGCAGATTTTGCTGCAGCTTGGAACATAGGGCTTCCCAGACGCAAAAAGACCGAGGTCCATCTAGTTCACCTTCTACCATCCCAGTAGTCGCCTGGTACAACGATAATGGAGTTGTTGACTAATCGTAGCAATCGATCTCTATCAATTAGTCTACAACAGACCCAGACATGAGGAGAGGAAAACCCCCAGTGGTGGAGAGCTTTGGGAACCATAGGTCCAAAGTCATCTTTTCTCTCCCAAGCATGTTACTCAACATGCCCACTTCTTAAAACAACCATCCTTATGACCTCTTTCAGAGAGAGAATTCCAGTTTAGTATTATTATGAATTGCATTTTCTCTCTTTTGAAATTTTTGGTGAGAATTTTAATGTTGAAAAACATTTACAAATGCAAGTAATCTTTTGTAAACCATAACTAATGTGAGCATTGACTATTCCAATGCTCTCCTGGCCGGCCTCCCATCTTCCACCCTCCATAAACTTGAGCTCATCCAAAACTCTGCTGCCCGTATCCTAACTTGCACAAGTCCCGTTCACCCATCGCCCCTGTGCTCGCTGACCTACGTTGGCTCCTGGCCTGGCAATGTCTCGATTTTAAAAATTCTCATGTTGTTTTCAAATCCCTCCATGGCCTCACCCCTCCCTATCTCTGCAACCTCCTCCAGCCCTACAATCCTCCGAGATCTCTGCGCTCCCCCAATTTTAATCGCTCCACCATTGGCGGCTGTGCCTTCAGCTGCCTAGGCCCTAAGCTCAGGAATTCTCTCCCTAAACCTCTCTACCTCTCTCTCCTCCTTTAAGACGCTCCTTAAAATCTACCACTTTGACCAAGCTTTTGGTCACCATTCCTAATATCTCTTTACATGGCTCAGCGTCAAATTTTGTTTGATAATCGCTCCTGTGAAGCGCCTTGGAACGTTTTACTACATTAAAGGTGCTATATAAATGCAAGTTGTTGTTGTTATTCATTGCAATATGATGAGTGCAGAGATATGGAAAATATTCCCAGAATTGCCAGAAAGCGGGAGTATGATTTGTCCAGGGTTCATTTCAACAGCTACTCTCACCACAAAAATATAGATTTCTACATTGGTCCTCGTGGAAAGAAGGACGTCTCAGAGCCCTTACCAGGCAGAGGAGAAAACTGGGCACTGAGCAGGAGAGAAAAATGGTAAATTGGGAGGAGGACAAGGGCACAGTCAAAGAGAAAGGTTTTCAGTTAACTTTCGAGAGCAGAAAATGAGCTGGCATGGCGGAGAGACTTAGGGAAGTGGTTCCAGGGGGCAGGAGTGTAGTCGGTGAAAGAGGAGCCACTAATTGCACAGAACGTACAGCCAGAAACAGGCCATTCGCCCCAACTGGTCTATGCCGGTGTTTATGCTCCACACGTGCCTCCTCCCACTCTACTTCATCTCACCCTATCAGCACATCCTTCTATTCCTTTCTCCCTCATGTACTTATCTAGCTGCCCCTCAAATGCACCCAGACTATTTCCCTTATGATCCTACGTAAAAGGCGCCATATAAATAAAAGTCTTTCATTTTCTCTTTCATTCACTGCTGCCTCTGGATTCTTGTCCAAATGGAGGATATCCAGAAATGTTTTTGGTTATCCAGATCCTGTGATAAAACCCAAAGTTTAAAATAAACACCTGGGGAATGTTCTGACAAGTGAAGGTCATCTTAGACCCTGACCTTGTACATCGAGCGCGGTGACACAATGTTAAAGACCACAAATTAAACTTTAACAACTTAATTGTTCAATAGATAAATAAATAAATACTGTTGTAATGTTGGGGGTGGCGGGGTTGAGTACAGAACGATTTTGAGTTTTTCCTGCTCCGTTTCCTCTCCTCTAGTCTTGCGAATGCAACGTTATATAGTGCCTTTATATAGTGCCTTTATATAGTGCCTTTAACACAGTGGGCATCTCAAAGCCCTTCACAGAGGAGAAATGGATGGCCAGTAGAAAAAGAAGAGTGCGGGGAGGATGATCAAAACTGCGGACAGAGAAACCGGTTTGTTGGGGGGAGGCTGAAGGTCGAGAAAGAGGTAGTAAGGGGGGGAGGGGTTTCAGGAGAAAGTTCCAGAGCATAGGAGCACTGGTCTCCTGTACATCCCTCATGGGTGGAAGAACCTTTAGCCGTCTTGCTCCCATGCTCTGGAACTTTCTCCTTAATCCCTTCCCTGGAGGGCGCGGTCTGGGACATGGGTCTGGAGTAGGTTGTGGAGGTGTTCATTCTCGGGATGTGGGCGTCGCAGGCAAGGCCGGCGTTTATTGCCCCTTTTCCCAGTTGCCCTGAGAAGGTGGTGGTGGGTCTTCTTCCTTGAACCGCTGCAGCCCGTGTGGTGATTCTTTGATGTAATTGAGTGGCTTGCTGGGCCACATCAGAGGGCAGTTGGGAGTCCACCAAGGTAGGTTCGGGGTGAGGCTGTGGAGGGATTTGCAAACGAGCCCAAGGATTTTGAATTCCAGATGTTGGGCAGCGCAGAGCTAATGAAGGTTGACAAGGAGTAAGGTTGCTAGCGAGCAGGGTTTAGTGATGGATAGGATGCAGATGGCGGTGATTTGGATGAGTTGGAATTGGTGAAGGGTGGAGATCAACGAGCCAACAAGGAGAGCATTGGATAAGCGAAGCTTGGAGGTAATAATAGGCACAGCTTTGTGCTGGGGTATAGTACCTTCTATAAGTAACCATTATTCATATGTCGGTCTATTATTCAACCACTGGGGAATCACAGACAATTCTGATAGTGTCCAAAGCCAACATTCACACACTCACATCTTTCACTAGCGCGTGCTAATTAGTGAAAGCTGAAATTTTTTTTCCTCTTCATAGCCCAGACGGCACTGCTACTTTCTGTTAACCCTGCTGCCATCTCTACAGTACAGACCAGGGATTGAACTGGTCTCTGTGGCTCGGTTACCCGTGCACATTCAGGTTGAATTTCTGTGGGGCTTTTCCCGATCGAAGATCCCGGGAGACCCTGGAGAATTAGCACAAGCCCCGTTTCTCCGGGGTTTCCCCAGGATCTTGCGTTGAAGTTACAGTGGCTGATTGGGCAGACTCCTGCCGAAACTCAACCCCAAAGGGCCAGGATTTTCTGTGAGGTTACTGGGCCCTCGCTGATACTCAGGCACAAAATGCACGGCAACTTCAGGCGAGGGGTAGATGCGCGGTTAAACGCGGATATCCAAAAGCTGCTGTCCGAGACGCTCCACTCCGCCATTAGCTTCGCGTAAATGGCATCTCGCCGTCTCCCTCGCCATTAGACTGCATTGAACAGCGTGAAGTCGCTGTATTTGCGCGGTGGATACGGACTAAACTCGCCACTGAAAGTTACGTTTTGTCATTTTCAGTTGGACTATGTGATAAGTGTTAATTACCATCAAACAACCTCTCTATCACTGAAAATTATCAAGTGTGGAGTCTCATTCCTTCAGGTTTTAAATGTAAAATTTTAAATGTTACATTTTTTTTTTACTTTTCTCTCTCCCTCTCTTAATCCAACCTTTCTTTCCCTCTCTTTATTTCTCTTTCTGTGCCTGATTTGAAATTGAATTCACCCACTCTCATTTGCACTTCCTTCTCAGTCCTTGGGCTGTTAATTTCTCAGTCCTTCAATCTGACCGGTTAAGGAGATACCCAGTTGCTTGCCCTGTTCACTCAGGTCCCAGATGCCCTGTTTCCCTCGCTGCGACGTTATCGTCTCGCACTTTCACCAACTTGCCACGCAAAAAGTTTTAAAACCTAAAAGTGCAGAGGGTAAGTCTAACAAACGGTAGATGCAGTTAGAAGTCCTGATACAGCAAAATCTGGCCTGTTGTCTTTTCCCTGTTGCTGTTGCCTATCCAAGGCCATAGTTTGAGTTACTCTGAAATATAAACTATTCACCTTCTACTATAGTATCTGGATCAGGCAAACTGGATTGTACTAACCTGCTGCGCCCTCTGATCATTGTTTAATGCACCTTTCTTTTAAGAATAACACAGGACTTTTGTGAGAAGTGTAAGCTTTCACCACTAGGAGGGGAGTATGAACCCAGGTCAGTCTCTACCCAGGATGAAAATTCTTTCTCTGATTGCTGCAAGTGAAAGATTTTGGCCAGTGTCTCGTTAATGTGAGTGTGCAGTGTAATATTTATATAATTACATTAACACCTCTGAGGGTACAATAGCATAGTGGTCCTGGACTAACACTCCATTGAGGCTGGACTTTCTACAACCATGAGTTCAAATCCCACCAGGGTAGTTTGAGAATTTGACTTCCATGGGTTCGGTAGTTAGTGGTTATGTTAATGGACTAGTAATCCAGGGATTGTGAGTTCAAATCCTACCACAGGAATCTGAACGCAGTTTTTTTTTAAAAAATGGAAATAAAAAGCTGGTCTCAGTAAAAATGACCATGAAGAGTCAGATTATCGTAAAAACCCAACTGATTCACTAACACCCTTTTAGGGAAGGAAACCTGCCGTCCTTAGCCGGTCTGGGCCTATATGTTTCATTTATTGCCCATGCCTGGGTGCCCTGAATAGGTGGGAACACAACTGAATGACTTGCCGGGCCACTTCAGAGGGCAATTAAGAGTCAACCATGGGACTGGAGTCATATACAGGCCCAGGCCGGGTAAGGACGGCAGGTTTCTTTCCCTAAAGGACATCAGTGACCCAGTTGGGTTTTTACGACAATCCGACAGCTGCATGGTCACTTTTACTGATAACCAGCACTTTTTAATTAAAACTAAATTCAAATTCTGAAAGTGCTATGGGAGGATTTGAACTTGCGTTCTCTGCATTATTAGTCCAGTAACATAGCCACTAGACTACTGTACCCACATTTCTGTCCCCGTTGGTATGGCTCAGTACCACTCTAGACCATGATATTTACCCATTCAGCCATCGGGATAGCTACTTTGCATGGATTCTAACGATTGATTTATATCTACTGCGATAATAAGCAAGTTTATTTTACAATTGGGAAATCCGAATCCAAAATCTGAATTAATGATTGTCTCTTGTCCTTCACTGTGACCCACTCTCGACCCTGTGTTTACCAGTGTTCATCGAGCCCGGTGTGTCAGAAACAGTATCGCTCTGAAACATTCTTGTTTGATTAGGTAAGAGTTTTGGTGGAAAGTTACTACCATGCACTCCATGGGCGCGATTCTAGCCCCCACGATCGGGTGGGTTGGGGGACGGATAAAATCAATGTTTTCGGGAGCGGGCAGACACCCTGGCTCCAACCCATCCATTTTGGCATCAGACCCAGGCAAATCAGTCTGCGTGCGCACAGCAGTCACCAGGAAGTCCCGTCCCCCACTTAAATCTGGCGGGACGATATTTAAAGGGACAGTGTAGGTACTTTATAGTTTGTGTATTGGACACTTGGAATGATTTTAACCTTACCTGGGCGGCTTTCCCATCGCTTCCAATTCACGGCTGGTGAAAGCAGGTGGGAAGGGCCGAATCAGTGAAAAATACACTAAAAAAAATTAAATAAAATGACGTTTTCCATTGTTAAAAAAAAGTTAACAAACATACCTTAAAACTGATGCTGCCTGAACCCCCCGCCCGATCTCCGATGTCACCTGGACCCCCGCTCCACCGATCTCTGACGTTGCCTGGACCTCCCCCACCATCGATGTCGCCTGGAACCCCCCCTCTGATCTCCAATGCTGCCTGGACACCCCCCTCCCCCAATCTCCGATGTCACCTGGACCCCACCCCCCTCCACCGATCTCTAACGTTGCCTGGACCCCCCCCTCCCCACTGATGTCACCTGGAACCCCCCCTCCACTGATCTCTGATGCTGCCTGGACCCCCCTCCTCGATCTCCGATGTCACCCGGAACCCCCTCATCGATCTCCAATGCTGCTTGGACCCCTCTGTCACCCCCCCCACCCCGATCTCCAATGCTGCTTGGATCCCCCCTCCCCCACCGATCTCCAATGCTGCTTGGACCCCTCTTTCCCCCCACCCGATCTCCAATGCTGCCTGGATCCCCCCTCTCCACCCCCCCCGATCTCCAATGCTGCTTGGACCCCCCTCTCCCCCACGATCTCCAATGCTGCCTGGATCCCCCCTCTCTCCCCCCCCCCCGATCTCCAATGCTGCTTGGACCCCCCCTCTCCACCACCCCCCCCGCCCCCGATCTCCAATGCTGCCTGGATCCCCCTCCCCTCCGATCTCCGATGTCACCTGGACCTCCCCCCCACAATCGCCGATGTCGCCTGGACGCCCCCCCACCCCATCTCCGATATTGCCTGGATCCCCCCCCCCACCGCCCCATCTCCGATATTGCCTGGATCCCCCCCCCCCCCCGCCCCGATCTCCGATATTGCCTGGATCCCCCCCCCCCGCCCCATCTCCGATATTGCCTGGATCCCCCCCCCCCCCCACCCCATCTCCGATATTGCCTGGATCCCCCCCCCCACCGCCCCATCTCCGATATTGCCTGGATCCCCCCCCCCACCGCCCCATCTCCGATATTGCCTGGATCCCCCCCCCCCCGCCCCGATCTCCGATGTCGCCTTCATTCTTTCCTTGTTCAGCGGCAGAAGGGAGCCGGCTATTAAAACAGATCACTGGCGAATCAGATGTGCTGACCTCGGCCCAATTCTCCGATCTGCGCTCCTGTAAAGCAAGACTCCACACTGGCAGCAGGGTCTCGCAATTTCAGGGCTGACATGTCTTGAGGGTTATTCCAATGCTCTCCTGCCGGCCTCCCATTTTCCACCCTCCCTAAACTTGAGGCCATTCAAAATTCTGCTGCCCGTATCCGAACTCGCACCAAGTCCCATTCACCCATCACCCCTGTGCTCGCTGACCTACATTGCCTCTCGGTCCGGCAACGCACCAAGTTTAAAATTCTCATCCTCGTGTTCAAATCCCTCTATGGCCTCGTCCCTCCCTATCTCTGTAACCTTCTCCAGCCCTACAAACCTCAGAGATCTCTGCGTTCCTCCAACTCTGGCCTCTTGCACATCACCCACTTCCTCTGTCTCACCAAGGCCGTGCCTTCAGCTACCTAGGCCCTAAGATCTGGAATTCCCTCCCTAAACCTCTCCTCCTCTCTCTCCTCCTTTAAGACTCTGCTTAAAACCTATCTCTTTGACCGAGCGTTTGGTCACCTGTCCTGATCATAGAATAGAATCTTACAGCACAGAAGGAGGCCATTCGGCCTGTCGTGCCTGTGCCGGCTCTTTCAAAGAGCTGTCCAATTTAGTCCCACACCCCAGCTCTTTCCCCATAACCCTGCAAATTAGTCCTCTTCAAGCACATGTCCAATTGCCTTTTGAAAGTTCCTATGGAATCTGATTCCACCAACATTTCTGGTGGCGCGTTCCAGATCTTATGTGGAAAAAATTGCTCCTCATTTCCCCTCTCTGCCAATTATTTTAAACCTATGACCTCTGGTTATCGGCCCACTTGCCAGAGGAATCAGATTCCCCCGACTTGCTCTATCGAAACCCCTCTTAACTTTGAATAACTCTCCTGGTCCAGGATGAAAATTCTTTCCCTGATAGCTGCAAGTGAACAATGTCCTCCTTCTTTGACTCGGAGTCAGATTATGTCCGATTGCGCTCCCGTCAAGCGCCTTGGGACACTTTACTACGTCAAAGATGCTCTATCAATGCAAATTGCTGTTGAGGGGGAGCAAACCTTGAAAAAGAAACATTCTAACCCTTAAGAAAAAAAACCCAACAAGGTTGACATTTTTGTTTATTCCCCTGAAAAAAAAGTAGCACAAATTTCTAGCCAGCTGTGCTTGGAAATTGAGATGAACGCTTTACAAGCAAACATCACAATCATTCTATTCATGGGGCGTTTTATGGGGAACAACGGATAAATAGCGGGAATTTCCAGACTGCCATGCTCCTAAGCTTCATCTTGCGGTTAAAAACAGAGCTATGGTTGTAGTGTGAATCTTACCCCAGCATTCTTCAAAGCAGCAGATGTGCCGCACAATGCAGTGCAGGCGACCTATCACAGAATCATACAGCACAGAAGGAGGCCATTTGAAAGAGCTATCCAATTAGTCCCACTCCCCCCTCCTCCCTGCTCTTTCCCCACAGCCCCACAAACTTTTCCCCTTCAAGTATTTATCCAATTCCCCTTTTGAAAGTTACTACTGAATCTGCTTCCACCGCCCTTTCAGGCAGCACATTCCAGATCAGAACAACTCGCTGCGTAATGTGTGTAACGCAGATATGCGTAAGATGGCATCTATTGAATGGCAGCTTTGTTAATCTTTGATTCCCCATTAGACCGAATCTTCATTGAGCAATGTCAGAGTTGATGGCCATGTCCCAATACAGGTCGTTTATAAAAGATAGTTCCTCACAAAACCAGCCATGACATGCAGCTAAACGAAAACAGAGAGAATATTCTGGCATGGCTGTTTAATCAAGGCCTGATAATCTAACTTGAATGGTAATGTTTATTTGTTTCCAATACTCTAGCAATATCTTCTTTACCATAAAATAAAATAGCAAACGGGCAGTTGAAAAAACTGTCTGTACTCACCAAGCATTGTTCTGTGATTTATAAATGCGATTTCATTTCGAGGATTTCATTTCGAACAACGTTCACCTGAGGAAGGAGGAAGCCTCCGAAAGCTTGTGAATTTAAAATAAAATTGCTGGACTATAACTTGGTGTTGTAAAATTGTTTACAATTGTCAACCCCAGTCCATCACCGGCATCTCCACATCATTAATAAATCCAACATGGAATTCAGGAGCAACCTCTTCACCCAGAGAGCGGTGAGAATGTGGAACTCGCTCCCACAAGGAGTAGTTGAGGCGAATAGTACAGATACATTTAAGGAGAAGCTGGATAAACACATGAGGGAGAAAGGAATAGAAGGATATGCTGATTGGATGAGATGATGAGGGGTGGGAGGAGGCTCGTGTGGAGCATAAACACCGGCATGGACCTGTTGGGCCGAATGGCCTGTTTCTGTGCTGTGCGTTCTATGTGATTCAATTAGGAACAAGAGAGGTAGAAAAAGGATACAAGGCCTAGCTTTCCTTTCTCTTTCTGATAGGTTTCAAGCTCACCTATCCATTTTTCTCGCCATATCCCTCAATCCTTTCTGCCACCAGAAACCCTCTTGAAGCCATTCATGCTCTTTATTGCAATGGTTTCGATAGGCATTTAGTCCACAATACTCTTATCCCTCGTGTACATAAAAAGTCTAACCTGACTTCCCTTGTTGTTGCTAATTTCCTAATTTTTAATTTCTGCCTTCATTATATTTAATTTGCCCTGGAACAACTGTGTGTCAGTCCGCTCTCTGGGTAAAGAAGTTGCTCCTGAATTCCATGTTGGATTTATTAATGACTATTTTATTTTATGGTAAAGAAGATATTGCTAGAGTATTGGAAACAAATAAACATTACCATTCAAGTTAGATTATCAGGCCTTGATTAAACAGCCATGCCAGAATATTCTCTCTGTTTTCGTTTAGCTGCATGTCATGGCTGGTTTTGTGAGGAACTATCTTTTATAAACGACCTGTTTTGGGACATGGCCATCAACTCTGACATTGCTCAAAGTTGAAAGCTTCAAAAAGTCTCATCTTTTTTTTGAAGATCGAACCCAACTTCTGTAATCTTTCCTAGCAGCTTGTTAGCTGTAATCCCCCTTGCTCTTCTTTGAAATAGTGGCCATGGGATCTTTTACATCCACCTGAGAGAGCAGATGAGGCCAGGGTCATCTGAAAAAAGGCACCTCCGACAGCGCAGCACTCCCTCGGTACTGCACCGGGCGTGTCGGACTGGATTTTTTGTACTCAAGGCTCTAGGAGTGGGATTATGAACCTATGAACTTCTAGAGCTCAGGGGTGAGAGTGCTACCCGCTGAGATTCATTTACCTACAAAACCACGAGGAGATCCCTGGCAATTTTAATAGTTTCTAACCAAGACGACAAGCAGCAGAGTCGGAATGATCCACTGCAGATTTGCTTATAGCTCCTCAAACACCAAAACTCTCTCCAATGCAGTGTGAAAACAACATCAACATTTGCTGCACTTTCTCCTCAGCTTGCTCCCGCTGCCTGTATTGTGTAATCGCACGTACTTTCAGCGCTGACACACACCATGTTACATTTCTCAATTTTAAGTGCCTTCCCTGAGTGGCCTGAAACTGTTTTCGTTTAGTTTGTGCACCGCTAAGTTGCTTTATTTTGTTTTCAAACCCTTGATCTGTGCAGACCTGCAGAGAGACCACTCAACGTTTCCCCAAACAAGTTCAGAACTGAGCACAGTTAAGAGAATCTGTTCCAGCTCTGGATAAACAAGTGCCTAGAGTTGAAAGGCCATTTCATGTATTCATGGATTACACTACAATAATAAACCTAATGTTGCCTTTTTTTTTAACCCGTTTCTCCCCCCTCAATTTTCTTCCAACCACTCCTGAACAGCCAGTTGTGTCAGCCGTGGCTCAGTGGACAGCACTCTCACCTCTCAGGAGACAGAAGGTGGTGGTTTCAAGTCCCATTCCAGAATCTTGAGCACATAATCTCCCAGTCCAGTACTGAGGGAGTGCTGCACTGTCAGAGGTGCCGTCTTTCGGCTGTGACGTTAAACCAGGGCCCTGTCTGTCCTCTCAGGTGGATGTAAAAGATCCCACGGCCACTATTTCGAAGAAGAGCAGGAGAGTTCTCCCCGGTGTGCTGGCCAATATTTATCCCTCATCCACTAAAGTAAGATTATCTGGCCATTATCACATTGATGTTTGCAGGATCTTGCTGTGCGCAAATTACAACAGTGACCTCACTTCAAAAAACACTTAATGGGCCGTAAAGCGCTTTGGGACGTCCCGAGGTCGTGAAAGGCGCCATATAAATGCAAGTTCTTTCTTCTTCTGCTGAGGTGCAGCCATAGACAGCGTGAAGAATGGTCCCTTGGATAAGATACTTAGAGCGTCGGCAGGCTAGTTCAGCGGTGGAGCATCGCAACTGAGCTCAGTCCTGTTGTCATCCGACACCTAAACTTCCCAGTTGGAATCCCGGGTGCCGAGGACAAGTGCAGGATCTTTGACGCTGTTTTCATTGAGAGTCACCAGCGCAACACAAACCAACGAATGGACCTTGACGTCTTTGTGGTACGTTGACTCATTGAATCTTTGGGCGCAGTACGACCTTCCTATCCACGCCTCTTTAAAGGCAAACTTTCCGCTGGAATACGGGAACCTCTGTAGCTCATGGGAATGTTGAACATGGCCTACTTGAGTATAACCAGGGAAATAGATATCCATAATAATTAGGGTCGCCAACTCTGGTTGGACGTATTCCTGGAGATTTCATCACATGGCCTCCTGTCTCTAACTGCCTTTCCCCATCTCCAGTATTTTTATAACTAAAAAATGAAAGTGTTCCAAGAAAATGAAACAAAACACAATTTTTTTTAATGCCCCTATGATACTTTTTTCTCCCGGGTGTTTTGCTCATAGGAGCATCCTGGAGATTAATCTTCACTTTCTGGAGACTCCAGGCCAGTCCTGGAGGGGTGGCAACCCTAATAACAATCTTTTAATCCTGCCATTCCCAGCACACTCTATCTCATCAGGCTGATCGTTGCTTCTTCTATCAGTGCCACAGATATCTCTCGTATAGTTACACAAGGTGTAACTATAGAATTATAGAAAGGATAATCTAGAACACTAATACAATGGCAGCCAGACACGGGTTCAAACTAGTGGTGGGCAAATCTAGAACATTAGACGTTAAACCGAGGCCCCGTCTGCCCTCTCGGGTGGATATAAAAGATCCCACGGCACTAATTCGAAGAAGAGCAGGAAAGTTCTCCCCGGTATCCTGGCCAATATTTATCCCTCAGTCAACATCACTAAAACATTATCTGGTCATTTTCACATTGCTGTTTGTGGGATCTTGCCGTGCGCAAATTGGCAACAGCGTTTCCCACATTACAACAGTGACGACACTTCAAAAAGTACTTCATTGGCTGTAAAGCCCTTTGGGACGTCCTGAGGTCGTGGAAAGGCTCTATAGAGGTGCAAGCTCTTTGTCTCTTATTTGGGCAGAAGTATTCATTGCCCAATATCACTACCAGAAACCCTGGAAGTGGTGGCAACCAACAGATCTTCCAGCCAAATGACTCTCCGGCCAATTCTGGCCACCCTGAAGTCGGGCAGTACCAGAAAAGCAAAATCCAGGCTTTCTGTTATCACCAGAAATACCACTAACTGGGAGCCCTGGTGCACCGAGTGGGTACCTCCACCAGAGGTCAGACTACAGCCATCTAAAGCTTACACAGTTCCCTGTGCTTTCGTTGCTGCTCTTAAAAGTTTGATCAACTCTTTTTTCATCGTTTCTTTGACTGTTAAGATTTTTTTAAAAATGTTTAATTTTTCAGTTGCTTTCATTAAGGGCTTCTTGATTTTTATGGGTCAGGGGAAGCTCGAGCCGGACACAGAGTTATGGGTCCCCTCAACTTGCTTCTCACATGGGTACGGCAGTGTAGTGGTTTTGTTACGGGACTCATAATACAGAGGTCTGGACTAGTAATCCAGTAGAATGTGAGTTCGGATCACACCAGGGCAGTTTGAAAATTTGGGAATTCAGTTTTCAAAAAAGAAAACTGGAAATAAAAAGCCGGTCTCAGTAAAAGTGACCATGAAGCTGTCGGATTGTCGTAAAAACCCAACTGGTTCACTAATGTCCTTTAGGGGAGGAAACCTGCCGTCCTTACCCGGTCTGGGCCTATAGGTGACTCCAGTCCCACACCAACGTGGTTGACTCTTAACTGCCCTCTGAAGTAGCCTAGCAAGTCACCCCGTTGCACTAAACCACTATCAGCAGTTCAAGAAGAAGGCCCACCACCAACTTCTCAGGGCAACTAGGGATGGGCAATAAATGCCGGCCTTGCCACCATCGCCCATAAACAGCACAGCACAGAAGGAGGCCATTCGGCCCATCGTGCCTGTGCCGGCTCTTTGAAAGAGCTATCCAATTAGTCCCACTCCCCTCTGCTCTTTCCCTGTAGCCCTGCAAATTTTTCCCCTTCAAGTATTTATCCAATTCCCTTTTGAAAGTTACTATTGAATCTGCTTCCACCGCCCTTTCAGGCAGCGCATTCCAGATCATAACAACTCGCTGCGTAAAAAAATTCTCCTCATTTCCCCCCCCCAACCCCGATTATTTTAGCAATTATCTTAAATCTGTGTCCTCTGGTTACCAACCCTTCCACCACTGGAAACAGTTTCGCCTTATTTACTCTATCAAAACTGCTCATAATTTTATGCACCTCTATTAAATCTCCCCTTAACCTTCTCTGCTCCAAGGAGAACAGCCCCAGCTTCTCCAGTCTCTCCACAATAACTGATGTTCCCTCAACACTGGTACCATTCTAGAAAATCTCCTCTGCACCCTCTCTAAGGCCGTGACATCCTTCCTAAAGTGTGGTGCCCAGAATTGAACACAATACTCCAGCTGAGGTCTAAACACAGGAACATAGGAACAGGAAAAAGTCATTTAGCCCCTCGAGCCTGTTCGTCCATTCAATGAGATCATGGCTGATCTGTGACCTAACTCCATATACCCACCATTGCCCCATATCCCTTAATACCTTTGGTTAACAAAAATCTATCAATCTCAGATTTAAAATGAACAATTGAGCTAGCATCAACTGCCGTTTGCAGAAGAGAGTTCCAAACGTCTCCCACCCTTTGCGTGTAGAAGTGTTTCCAAACTTCACTCCTGAAAGTCTTCGCTCTAATTTTTAGGCTGTGCCCCCTAGTCCTAGACTCCCCAGCCAGAGGAAATAGTTTCTCTCTATCTACCCTATCAGTTCCCCTTAATATCTTGAAAACTTCAATCAAATCACCCTTTAATCTTCTAAATTCCAGGGAATACAGCCCTAGTTTGTGTAATCTCTCCTCGTAATTTAACCCCTGGAGTCCAGGTATCAGTGATTTAAAAAGATTCAGCTTAACTTCCCGGAGGGCGAAAAGTATCTAAAAACATAAAGAGGGTCTCACAGCCACAAGAAACAGAACAAAAACACAGCTGCAAGGAGGGGGCCAGCACAGCTGAGATTCCCCTGAGCTGGCAGTGAGAGGTCACGTGATACTCACACGAATGGGAAAGTAGTCCCGAAAGTAGTTCCACACCTTCACGCTCCGGAGGAAGTGAGATCTGCGTCCCCCCTGGTAGGGCGTGTTGCGGTCCCAGTACCACCATGTTGCGTACAGCACGGACACGAACCAGCAGCGAGTGAAGAGGAGGACAATGAAGAGTGCGGTACAGCACTGAGCTGCGGAATAAACAAAAAAAAACAACAGTAATATCCACAAAACATGCACCCAAACCAATACCAATTACCAGCAAATTGCCTGTGGCGTGGTTTTTGATATATATTATTGGGAGAGGGCCTTTCAAAACTCACTCAGCAGCACCACCTAGTGGCCAAAGCCAACCTCTACAGCGTGACAGTTGACATAGTAAAATTGAATGGGTAATGTCGACACAGCAATTTACAAGAGTAAATACTGACACAAAAGCATAACCATAAATCGTAACAACAGGTTTGTGGGTAGAAAGTGTGTTGCCCATGCAAGATTCTTTATATTCTCCTTAGAGCAGAGAAGGTTAAGGGGAGATTTGATGGAGGTGTTCAAAATCATGAATGGTTTTGACAGAATAAATAAGGAGAAACTGTTTCCAGTGGCAGAAGGGTCGGCAAACAGCGGACACAGATTTAAGGTGATCGGCAAAAGAACCAGAGGCAACATGAGGAAACATTCTTTTACGCAGCGAGCTGTTTTGATCTGGAATGCACTGCCTGAAAGGGTGATGGAAGCAGATTCAATAGTAACTTTCAAAAGGCAATTGGATAAATACTTGAAAGGGAAAAAAAATACAGGTCTATGGGGAAAGAGTAGGAGAATGGGACTGATTGGGTAGCTCTTTCAAAGAGCCGACATAGGCACGATGGGCCGAATGGCCTCCTCCTGTGCTGTATGATATAGATATAACTTGATAGAAGTTTGATGAATAACGTCAAAAAGAAAAACTTGCATTTATTTCTGATCAAAATTCTTCAAACGCCATGAACTACTTTGCAACAATTTTCCATTTTGTTAAGATAATTGTAGAATACTAGCAAACAGCTAACAACGCAAGCTTACGATTAGGGTTGCCAACTTTGGTTAGATGTATTCCTGGAGATTTCAAACACATGATTTCTGCCTCCAACCACCCCTCCCCCACACTCCTGCCATTGGTCGCCTGACTCGTCCATCCTCGTGGTGCCCCGCCTTCCCACGGCCAATCGGAAAGCGAACAGACTCTTCATTACCCGATTGGATGATTCTTGACTGTCAGTCAAACAGTCATAAGAATATAAGAAATAGGAGCAGGAGTAGGTCATACAGCCCCTCGAGCCTGCTCCGCCATTCAATCAAATCATGGCCGATCTTCAACCTCAACTCCACTTTTCCGCCCAATCCCCATATTCCTTGATCCCCCTAGAGTCCAAAAATCTATCCACCTCAGCCTTGAATATAATTAACAACTCAACATCCAAAGCCCTCTGGGCTAGAGAATTCCAAAGATTCACAACCCTCTGAGTGAAGAAATTCCTCCTCATCTCAGTCTTAAATGGCCGACCCCTTATCCTGAGACTATGCCCCCTCGTTCTAGACTCTCCAGCCAGGGGAAACAACCTCTCAGCATCTACCCCATCAAGCCCCCTCAGAAACTTATATGTATCAATGAGATCACCTCTCATTCTTCTAAACTCCAGAGAGTATAGGCCCATTCTACTCAATCTCTCCTCGTAGGAATCAATCTAGTGAACCTTTGTTGCACCCCCTCTAAGGCAAGTATATCATTCCTTAGATAAGGAGACCAAAACTGTATGCAGTACTCCAGGTGAAGTCTCACCAAAACCCTGTAAAATTGTAGTAAAACTTCCTCATTCTTATACTAAAACCCCCTTGCAATAAAGGCCAACATGCCATTTGCTTTCCTAATTGCCTACTAGACATTTTTTCTAATATAACTAATAAACAAAAGTGTTCAAAGGAAATGAAAAAAAACACTTTTGTAATACCCCTAAGATTTTTCTCCCAGGTATTAGTGGCAGCAGTGTCCTGGAGATTAGTCTTTCATTCCTGGAGACTCCAGGGCAATCCTGGAGGGTTGGCAACCCCAGCGACGATATAGGAAAACATGTAGTTACTTGGGTTTGCGATTTAGTCCATGGGTATACACAACATTCGTTCACGTGTAATGGAGGGAAAACACACAAATACATAAATACCTGAGGGGGAAAATCAAAAGGTTGAAGACACAAAATTGGTGGTATAGTTCTACAGGCAACTCCCTGGAAAATGTAAAAATGATGCACTCTGGCTGATATTAAGCGCTTTTAGTTTTCACAATTGATAGATTTTAACCAAGAAAAAGGAAAATAAAAGCAACATTTGGATCTTCAACAGATCAAACAGACCGACAAAGCCCGATCCAACCTTTGTTTCAAGTTAGCACTCGCCCTCAGTTAATGCTGACTCTCTCCCTCCCCACTCCCCCTCAGTTAATGCTGACCCTCTCCCTCCCCACTCTCTCTCAGTTAATGCTGACTCTCTCCCTCCCCACTCCCCCTCAGTTAATGCTGACTCTCTCCCTCCCCACTCCCTCTCAGTTAATGCTGACTCTCTCCCTCCCCACTCCCCCTCAGTTAATGCTGACCCTCTCCCTCCCCACTCCCTCTCAGTTAATGCCAACCCTCTCCCTCCCGACTCCCTCTCAGTTAATGCTGACTCTCTCCCTCCCCACTCCCCCTCAGTTAATGCTGACTCTCTCCCTCCCCACTCCCCCTCAGTTAATGCTGACTCTCTCCCTCCGCACTCTCTCTCAGTTAATGCTGACTCTCTCCCTCCCCACTCCCCCTCAGTTAATGCTGACCCTCTCCCTCCCCACTCCCTCTCAGTTAATGCTGACTCTCTCCCTCCCCGCTCCCTCAACATAAAAGGGAATCCAAAAGTCTTCTTTAGGCATAAACAGTAAACGGGTAGTAAGAGGAGGGGTGGGGCCGATTAGGGACCATATAGAAGATCTACTCATGGAGGCAGAGGGGATGGCCAAGGTACTAAATGAGTACTTTACATCTGTCTTTACCAAGGAAGAGGATGCTGCCAGAGTATCAGTAAAGGAAGATATCGTTGTGATTGTGGATGGGCTAAAAATTTATAAAAAAGAGGTACTTGAAAGGCTAGCTGTACTTAAAGTAGATAAGTCACCCGGTCCGGATGGGATGCATCCTTGGTTGCTGAGGGAAGGCGTCTGATAAAGTGTCCCACGGTAGGCTTATCATCAAGATTGAGTGCCCATGGAATAAAGGGGGCAGTGGCAACATGGATACAGAAATGACTAAGGGACAGAAAACAGAAAGTAATGGTGAACGGTTGTTTTTCGGACTGGAGGGAGGTGTACAGTGGTGTTCCCCAGGGGTCGGTGCTGGGACCACTGCTTTTCTTGATATATATTAATGATTTGGACTTGGGTGTACAGGGCACAATTTCAAAATTTGCAGATGACACAAAACTTGGAAGGGTAGTAAACAGTGAGGAGGATAGTGATAGACTTCAAGAGGATATAGACAGGGAGGTGGAATGGGCGGACACGTGGCAGATGAAATTTAATGCAGAAAAATGCGAAGTGATACATTTTGGTAGGAAGAACGAGGAGAGGCAATATAAACAAGAGGACACAACTCTAAAAGGGGTACAGGAACAGAGAGATCTGGGGGTATATGTGCACAAATCGTTGAAGGTGGCAGGGCAGGTTGAGAAAGCGGTTAAAAAAGCATAAGGGATCGTGGGCTTTATAAATAGAGGCATAGAGTACAAAAGTATGGAAGTCATGATGAACCTTTATAAAACACTGGTTTGGCCACAACTGAAGTATTGTGTCCGCTTCTGGACACCGCACTTTAGGAAAGATGTGAAGGCCTTAGGGAGGGTGCAGAAGAGATTTACTAGAATGATTCCAGTGTTGAGGGACTTTAGTTACGTGGATAGACTGGAGAAGCTGGGGTTGTTCTCCTTGGAACAGAGACGGTTGAGGGGAGATTTGATAGAGGTATTTAAAATCATGAAGGATCTAGACAGAGTAGTTAGAGAGAAACTGTTCCCATTGGCGGAAGGGTCAAGAACCAGAAGACATAGATTTAGGGTGATTGGCAAAAGAACCAAAGGTGACACGAGGAAAACCTTTTTTACACAGCGAGTGGTTAGGATCTGGAATGCACTGCCCGAGGGGGTGGTGGAGGCAGATTCAATCATGGCCTTCAAAGGGGAACTGGATAAGTACTTGAAAGGAAAAAAATTGCAGGGCTACGGGGAAAGGGCAGGGAAGTGGGACTAGCTGGTTTGCTCTTACATAGAGCCAGCGTGGACTCGATGGGCCGAATGGCCTCCTTTCGTGCTGTAACCTTTCTATGATTCTATGATTCTATGAGACTCACTTCCAAAATCTCCATCAGAGTTTCAGAACTGCATGATGAGAAAAAATCTGTGTGTATTTAAAATAACAATTTCCTTCATCTGGGTTTACCTATCAGGAAAGATTGAACAGGCTAGGGCTCTTTTCCCTTGAAAAGAGAAGGCTGAGGGGGCGACCTGATAGAGATCTTTCAGATTATGAAAGGGTTTGATAGTTTCCAGTTGTGGCGGAGACCAAAACTAGGGGTCCATAAATATAAAATAGTCACCAATAAATCCAATAGGGAATTCAGGAGAAACCTCTTTACCCAGAGAGTGGTGAGAATGTGGAACTCGCTCCCACAAGGAGTAGTTGAGGCGAATAGCATAGATACATTTAAGGGGAAACTAGATAAGTGCATGAGGGAGAAAGGAATAGAAGGATATGCTGATAGGGTGAGATGAAGTAGAGTAGGAGGAGGCTCGTGTGGAGCATAAACACCGGCATAGACCAGTTGGGCCGAATGGCCTGTTTCTGTGTTGTACATTCTGTGTAATTCTATGTAAATCCAGCCTGGACTGATGGGATCTGGAGCAAAGGCGGGTAAATGGACAGATCATCCATGATCTTACTGAATGGCGGAACAGGCTTGAGGGGCTGAATCACCTGCTCCTGTTCCAAATGTAAGGTTCCTATTTATGAAACCCAGTTACCAGTGGTGCACGGGCCCACACCACACACATGTCTGGTCACTATCACACTGCTGTTTGTGGGACCTTGCTGTGCGTAAATTGGTTGCTGCGTTTCCTACATTGCAACAGGTACTACACTTCAAAAGTATTTAATTCCCTGTAAAGTGCTTTGTGACGTCCTGAGATCATGAAAGGCGCTACATATATGCAAGTTTGTTCGTTCTTTCTTTTTTTCCTTTTTTTCTTTTCTTTCTTCCTTCCAAATTGGCACAGTTCCTCACAGAAACCAGATTGGTAGTTAGGTGTGGGAAAAGGACACATCATTCTGGTGTCGTAAGGAGCCTCACTCGGCATTCAGCTCATTCTGTACCTGAACTGGGAGTGTTCGATGCTGATCTCGGGTGCTTACGTTGACATTTGTTTAGATTGGCTACTGGAAGACTGGAGTCCGTGAGCAAGCTCTCGGTGTCGGCATGACTAAACCCTTATCTCGGGGGCAGAACCCGAGACACGTGATAAACTGGATCCACGAGTCTGCCAGCAGGATAAGGGAGACAGGTTTAGCAATGCGAAAAAAGAAAGGAGTGTCTCACAGTTACAGGAGTCCGACCAAAAACAAGCGTCAGTATAAAAGCAGCTGAAAATGAGAGAGTGAACCATCCCTCGGCACCAACGCAGGTACAGCACTGGCCTTTCAGCCCCTCAAGTCTGTTCCGCCATTCAATTATATCATGGCTGATCTGTATCTTAACTCCATCCACCTGCCTTGGTGGTGTAACCCTTAATACTCTTGCCTAACAAAAATGCTTGCGATCGATAGTTTTTTTTAGGTAAGGGATAAGGAACAATGGTGGGTAAATAGAGTTGAACTACAGATCAGACATGATCTAGGGACAGGAGATGGCCATTTAGCCCCTCCAGCCTGTTCCGCCATTCAATGAGATCATGGCTGACCTATGACCTAACTCCATAGCCCCATATCCCTTAATATCTTTGCTTAACAAAAATCCACCAATCTCAGATTTAAAATTAACAACTGAGCTGGCATCAACTGCCATTTGCGGAAGAGAGTTCCAAACTTCTACCACCCTTTGCGTGTAGAAGTGTTTCCTAACTTCACTCCTGAAAATCCTGGCTCTAATTTTTAGACTCTGTCCCCTAGTCCTGGACTCCCCAACCAACGGAAATAGTTTCTCTCTATCTACCCTATCAGTTCCCCATAATATCTTGAAAACTTTGATCAAATCACCCTTTAATCTTCTAAATTTCAAGGAATACAACCATAGTTTGTGTAATCTTTCCTTGCAATTTAACCCTTGGAGTCCTGGTATCATTCTAGTAAATCTACACTGCACTCCCTCCAAGGCCAATATATCCTTCCTAAGGTGCGGTGCCCAGAACTGAACACAGTACTCCAGGCATGGTCCATTCAGGGCTTTTTATAGCTGTAGCATAACTTCTACCCCCTTGAATCCTAGTCCTCTAGATATAAAGGCCAGTATTCCATTAGCCTTTCTGATTATTTTCTGTACCTGTCCATGACATTTTAATGATCTATGTACATGGACCCCTAAGTCTCTTTGGACCTCCACTGTTTTGAGCTTTTCACCATTTAGAAAGTACTCTGATCTATCCTTTTTAGGTCCAAAGTGGATGACCTCACACTTACCTACATTGAAATCCATTTGCCACAGTTTTGCCCATTCACTTAATCTATTAATATCGCTCTGTAATTTTATACTTCCACCTACACTGCTTACAATGCTGCCTATCTTTGTGTCATCGGCAAACTTGGATACGTGACTCACTGTCCCATCTTCTAAGTCGTTAATAAATACAGTGAATAATTGAGGCCCCAACAGAGATCCCTGTGAGACACCACTGGTCACATCCTGCTAATTTGAGTACCTGCCCATTATCCCTACTCTCTGCCTCCTGCCGCTCAGCCAATTTCCCAACCAGGTCAATAATTTGCCCTCAATTCCATGAGCTTCAACTTTAGCTAACAGTCTCTTATGAGGGACTTTATCGAGTGCCTTTTGGAAGTCCACATAAACAACATCCATACACATTCCCCTGTCCACTACTTTAGTCACTTCTTCAAAAAAATTCAATCAGGTTCATCAGGCACGACCCACCTTTCACAAATCCACGCTGGCTCTCTCTCATTAGCTGAAAATCTTCAAGGTGTTCAGTCACTCTGTCCTTAATTATAGACTCTAGTAATTTCCTGACAACAAATGTTAAGCTAACTAGTCTATAATTCTCTGGTTTCCCCTTCTCACCTTTCTTAAATAGCGGAGTGACGTGCAATTTTCCAATCTAAAGGAATAATTCCTGAATCGAGAGAACTTTGGAAGATTATAGTTAGGGCATCTGTAATGTTCTCACCTACTTCCTTTAAAACCCTGGAATGGAAACCATCTGGTCCTGGGGATTTGTCACTCTTTAGTGCTATAATTTCCTTCATTACTGTTAATTTGCTTATGTTAATTATGGTGAGCCCCCTTCCCTGATTCAAAATTAGTTTCCTTGTGGTGTCCGGCATGCTGTCCTCTTCCTCTACTGTAAATACTGACACAAAGTAATTATTTAACATGAATGCCATTTCCTTATTTTCATTTACAATATCACCATTATCATTTTTAAGGGGCCCACATTGCTCTTGACCATCCCCTTTCTCCTAATATACTTGTAAAAATGTTTTGTGTTTGTTTTGATATCCCTTGCAAGTTTCTTTTCATACTCTCTTTTTGTAGCTCTTACTATCTGTTTTGTGACCCTTTGTTGTTCTTTGTATCTCTCCCAGTTGCCAGGATCTGTGCTACTTTTTGCATTCCTTTATGCTTTTTCTTTTAGTTTTATGTTGTCCCTTACCTCTTTTGTCGTTCATGATTGTTTTTTGTGGCAAGTAGAGCTCTTGCCCCTTAGGGGTATAAACTGATTCTTTATCATGTTGAATTCTTTTTTGAACACCTCCCACTGGTCGTCTGTCATTTTACCCATTAACAGATTCGCCCAGTTTACTGTGGACAAGCTCTGTCTCATCCCGTTGAAGTCGGCCTTACCTTAATTTAGAATCTTAGTAGCTGATACGGGTTTCTCCCGTTCAAACACAATGTTGAACTCGATCATATTATGATCGCTATTAGATAAACGTTCACGCGCCATTAGGTTGTTAACTAAATCTGGCTCATTACTCATTATTAAATCTAATATGGCCTGCCCCCTTGTTGCTTCTCAAGCATATTGTTGCAGAAAGCTGTTCTGAAGACACTCAAGAAATTTGCTACCTTTCCGACATGAGCTCGTCTGCTTATGCCAATCTATATGAAAGTTAAAATCCCCCATTAAAACCACTCTGCCTTTGCAATATGCTGATCTAATCTCTGCCACTTCATAGCTGTTACCAATCTAATTGAATGGCGGAGCAGATTTGAAGGGCTGAATGGTCTCCTCCTGTTCCTATGTTCCCCATGTTGAGTCTCGAAAGCTCCAATAGTCTCCCAGTATCCACAGCCTTTTTGGGGGAGAGAGTTCCAGATTCTACTACCCTTTGTGTGGAAAAAATGCTTCCTGATTTAGCCTCCTAAATAGCCCAGCTCTAATTTTATTATATCCTCTCGTTCCTGATTCCCTGATCAGAGGAAATAGTTCCTCTGTATCCACTCAATCGAATCCTTTTAACATTTTAAACACCTCGATCAGATCACCCCTCGATCTTCGAAACTCAAGAGAATACAAGCCAAGTTTATGCAACCTGTCCTCATAATTTAACCCTCTAAGTCCCGGTATCATTCTGGTGAATCTACGTTACATCCCCTCCTCGGCCAATATATCCTTCCTGAGCTGTGGTGCCCAGAGCCGAATACAATACTCCAGATGGGGTCTGACCAAGGCTCTGTACAACTGAAGCATAAATTCCTCCCCTTTGTATTCCAGCCTCCTTGAGATAAAGGCCAACGTTCTATTAGCTGTTTTGATTATTTTTATACCTGTCTATTGGACTCCCAAATCCCTTTGCTCCTCTACGGTTCCTAGTTTCCACCATTTAGAAAATACTCTGATTTATCTTTCTTCGGTCCAAAGTGGATGGCCTCACAATTGCCCAATTAATCTCCATCTACCATTGTTTAGCCCACTCACTTAATCTATCTATGCTCCCCATCTGCACGACTTACTGTCCCTCCTTAGTGTCTTCTGCAGACTTGGATACACAACTCTCCAAGTCATTAATAAATGTGGTGAAAAATTGAGGTCCCTGAACAGATCCCTGGCGTGCACCAACTATCACATCCCGCCAATCAGAATACCTATCCTTTATCCCCACTCTCTGCCTCCTGCCTCCCAAACAATTCCCAGCCCAAATCAAAACACTACCTCCAATTCCGTACAATTGCCCACTTTTGCCAATAATCTTTTGTGTGGAACCTTATTGAATGCCTTCTGGAAGTCCATGTAGATAACATCCACAGACACTCCCTTATCGACCTTAGTAGTGACCTCCTCAAAAATTCAACTGAATTAGTCAGACATGACTTGCCCTTAGCAAAGCTATGCTCGGTCTCTCTGATCAGCTCATATTTGCTCATTACAACAGTGACTACAATTCAAAAAGCACGTCATTGGCTTTGGGACATCCTGAGGTGGTGACCACCGCTATATAAATGCAAGATCTCTCCCTTCTTTCTGTGCTCACGTTGTAGATAATTAGCAATTAGGTTGCATGAATGCAAAACTTCCGAATTGAAGGCATCCTTTCGTATGATATTTGTAAAAATCAGGGAATGGCCCTTTAAGTGGGATTTTGGGCAGCTGTTAATTGTATGCAGATGACCAAAGTTTTTTCTTTTTTTTCTATTTTTCTTTTTTTTTACCAAATTAGGCCCCCCTTTTATAAGGGGGGGGGGTGTGGAGATGACCAAAGTTCATTAGGACGCGTGGGTTGGGCAGAGCTTATTTTTGCAAAACTCACAAACACCACAGTCTAAGGCTGTCGATACATTGCCACTTCTGTGTGGATCTGGATTTTTCTTTTGGAGTTTGCATCTACACACAAGCAGCAGTGTAATTCAGGCAGAGAAACGGAGGAAGTTTAAACTGCTCGACGACAAGCCTCCAAGGAACCACGACGAGTGCGCTACTAACCCCAAGCTTTAGAGGAGAGACAAGACAAGACAAGAGGCGGAGGAATTAAGACTCGCTTACCGAGAGCAAGAAAGGAGAAGACCCACTGTAGGACGGCTCCTGTCTGCAGCCGCCGGCGGAATGGGATCCTCAGGGGGGCAAAATCGACCCGCATCCTGACACCCCCGCTGGAGTTTGTATAAATGGCACAGGATCGAGGAGGGAAATCAGTGAAACTCAGACCCGAGTACAAAGTCTTCCCGTACACAGTGCACCTTACACAACGCACATGTCACAAAAAAAACCCACAATAGATTATTTTTTTTATTGTTCTGTAAAGGGAGAGGGGGCGGAGCTGGAGGTTAACAGTGTTTGTCTTGACATTGTCTCGACAGAGGTCAGGAGCCACTTGGCAGAACGTATAAAGGTTTATGGTTCTTCTGAGAGCCCGCGATTGTTTTGCGCTGTTGGGGTTTTTTTTTGCTGCTGTTGCAATATTCGCAGTTTGCAAGGCGAAAGCCCAGACCTGGTAGATTGACACTGTTGGATTAGGTGAAGGGGAGGCTTTTGGGGTCATATTGTGATAATGCTGGGCATGACATTCCTAACATGTTTAAACTAAGCATCTTGGATTGCTCTTATCATACGGCACAATTTCAATCGATTTAATGGGATTTTACTTGTTAAAGACAGGGGGGGAGAGATTACACAAATTGGGGTTTATTCTCTGGAGTTTCGAAGGTTAAGGGGCGATCTGATCGAAGTTTATAAGATATTAAGTGGAACGGATAGGGTGGATAGAGAGAAACTATTTCCGCTGGTTGGGGATTCTAGGAGTAGGGGGCACAGTCTAAAAATTAGAGCCAGACCTTTCAGGAGCGAGATTAGAAAACATTTCTACACACAAAGGGTGGTTGAAGTTTGGAACTCTCTTCCGCAAATGGCAATTGATACTAGCTCAATTGCTAAATTTAAATCTGAGATAGATAGCTTTTTGGCAACCAAAGGTATTAAGGGATATGGGCCAAAGGCAGGTATATGGAGTTAGATCACAGATCAGCCATGATCTTATCAAATGGCGGAGCAGGCACGAGGGGCTGAATGACCTGCTCCTGTTCCTATGTTCCTAGGAGGGGGTGGAATGGGGGAACAAAGGGGAAGCAGGGAGGGAAGGAGAAGCAGAGGGGGAAGGGGAGCAAAGGGGGAGGGGGAGTGGGAGCAGGGGAGGAAATGAGGGAATGGAGAAACAGAGGGTGAAGGGAAAGTAGGGGGAAGACAGAAACAGAGGTGGAAGCGGGGTGGGTGGGGGACCGGGCCAGAGGGGAGCGAACGCGGGTGGTGGGTTTTGTGGGGGGGGGGGGGGGGGTGTGGTAAGGGAGTGCCGCACAGCCTGCCACGCTCTCTGCTCCCGGCTCCACCAATGGCTCAGGCTCTTCCAGTTTTGTAATTGTTTAAATCCATAGAGACCATAAAAAGTGATAGTCACTGCGGCAATAGAGGGGGAGACAGCTTCATTCATTCATACAATTAATTTTGCTTTTAGGTAATTGTAACAATTGTTAGCAGTGCTTAGTATCATTGCCCAGTAAAATATAGGGGCCCCCAAACCCAACTTTTCACGGGGGTGGGTCGCAGGGCAAATACTGTCCCTGAATATCTTTTTGGAGTGTATAGACTCTTGTTTTTTTTTTGCATCACCACCGTTCTTCGCCCAGTAGGTCCGACAAACAAACACCGGGTAAGACCAGTCAATCTATTGGTTGAGATTCCCCTCGCCTGCCCATCTAACAGCGCCAAGGCAACTTACACAGGGAGATGGGGGTCTTGCCTTGACGGCCAATCCAAAGTATGGCGAACAGCACTCAAGGGGTTAATGTTTAATGGGCTGGGCAATGGCTGCAGTTGTGTGAAGAGATACTGTTGACACGTCGAAGTGTTTGGCTAGAATCTTTACCATTCTCGTGCGCAGATGACGGCTTGCTGGTGTGGGAGAAAGAACCTTCATTTATATGGTTCCTTTGCCAATGAAGTACTTCTGAAGTGTAATCAGTGTTGTAATGTCGGAAACGCAGCAGCCAATTTGTGCACAGCAAGATCCCACCAACAGCAGTGAGATAAATGACCTGAAAATCGAACCACCGCGGGGCTGGAGGGAGAGAGAGAGCGAGAGATGGGCGTCAGGTGATCAGCGCCTCTTTAAAATGCGGTTCCTCGGTCACTATAAGAGGCGTCAGCTGTGGGTGATAGCTTGTCTCTGACAGGTCGATTAAACCTCGCTGTTCGATGATGTAACTTCTTCACCTCTTCATAGAATTGTACAGCACAGAAGGTGGCCATTCGGCCCATCGTGCCTGTGCCAGCCCTTTGATAGAGAGAAAAATTGCATTTATATTGCACTTTTCATGACCTCAGGACCAGAGCAATTTACAGCCAATTAAGGACTTTTGAAGTGTAGTCACTGTTGCAATGTAGCAAATGGAGCAGCCAATTTGTGCACAGCAAGGTCCCACAAACAGCAATGAGATAATGAACAGATAATATGTTTTTAGATGTTAGTCGAGGGATAAAAATTGGCCTGGACACCGGGGAGAACTCCCCTGTTCTTCGAAATAGCGGCTGTGGGAGCTTTTATGTCCACCTAAGAGACCATAAGAGATAGGAGCAAGAGTAGGCCATTTAACGAGATCATGGCTGATCTGATTTTTACCTCAACACCACTTTCCCGCCTTTTCCCCATTGGGTAGGCGGGGCTTCGGTTTGACGCCTCATCGGAAAGACGGCACCTACCGACAGTGCAGCACTCCCTCAGTACTGCATTGGGAGTGCCAGCCTGGATTATGTTCTCAAGTACCCTTAATGAGGCAGAGAGACAAGAGACAGTCATTCTGTCACCCAGGACTGCAGTTGAACCCTGACCTTCAAGGTGAAAAGACAATGATCTCATACCCTGTGCCGCCCAGTCCACTGCAATGTTTTTTTAATTATGTTCTGTGTGTAGCAGGAATTCCATACTAGGTTGGCGGTTTGTGACGACAAAGTCCAGTTTCTTGGTGGTTCCGTGTCAGCTTTCCTAGTGACGACAGGAACTGAACGATGTTGATCAGCTAAATTGTTCATTATGATGATGGGTTCAAATGCCTGGGAACAGTCGAAGAAATAAGGAGTAAGAAGGCAGGAATTTTTCACTGGAAGGGTATTGGAGTTGTAGAATAAATTACCAGGGGAGGACCTAGAAGTGGATCTAAGCAGGGTTGTGCCAGTAGATATTTGACCTTGGGGAGCACAGCAGCCACGTCCGATCCTACCCCCACCCAACATCAGCACACAGAACGTCTTCCAGAAAGAGCTTACTCGACACCCATCAGGGATAGGAATCTCGGCTGCTTGTACCTCTTCTTGGCTCAGGGACGTTGAGGCCAATGGAACAGTCCCTAAAAGTGTCACCCAATGCGATTTAAGACTAGCCATTGGACCTGGGACCTTCCAGGTCTCTATGTTCAGCTGTGGTGCGGTGCTGAGGGAGTGCTGCACTGTCAGAGGTGACATCTTTCAGATGAAACGTTAAACCGGGGCCCCATCTGCCCTCATGGAAAACGCTCACGGCACTATTTTGAAGAAGAGCAGGAAAGTTCTCCCCGGTGCCCTGGGGCCAATATTTATCCCTCAACCAACATCACTAAAGCTGGCGATCTGGTCATTTATCACATTGCTGTTTGTGGGATCTTGCTGTGCGCAAATTGGCAGCCGCGTTTCCTGCATTACAACAGTGACCACACTTCAAAAAGTACTTAATTGGCTATAAAGCACTTTGGGGCGTCCTGCGGTCGTGAGAGGCGCGATATAAATGTAAGTTCTTTCCTTTTATGGCACATTTCCCAGCTGAGCCATCGGAGGGAGCTAGTTGTTTATTTTACAGATCGGACATATTTGCTGACGACATCATATGACCTGACCTCACGATTGTGGCTCATGCTTGTGACTGTCGCCAGAATTTTTCTATCCGTTAATGTAAAATTGTTTGCTACCATACTGCGAGAAGATAAATAAAATGAAATTGTGGATTTGTACAGCGGCTTACCAATTCAAGATATCTCAAAAGCACTTCAGGCTTCTACCTTCAGGTGCAGTGACTTATTATGTAAACAATTTTACAACACCAAGTTATAGTCCAGCAATTTTATTTTAAATTCACAAGCTTTCGGAGGAGGAAGCCTCCGAAAGCTTGTGAATTTAAAATAAAATTGCTGGACTATAACTTGGTGTTGTAAAATTGTTTACAATTGTCAACCCCAGTCCATCACCGGCATCTCCACATCATGACTTATTATGTAGGCAAATTCAGCAGCTATGTTGATATAACCGAGTGGTTTGCTAGGCCGCTTTAGACGGCAAGTTAAGAGTTAACCACGCTGGTGTGGGACTGGAGTCACATATAGGCTCAGACCGGGAAAGGACGGCAGGTTTTCTTCCCTAAAGGACTTCAGTTGGGTTTTGACGACAATCTGACAGCCTGATGGTCACTTTTACTACAATCAATTTTTTTTAAAAAACCGTGTGCAAATTGGCTGCGGCGTTCCCTATAATTGCAACAGTGACTACACTTCAAAAGTATTTCAATGGCTGTAAAGCGCTTTGGGACGTCCTGAGGTCGTGAAAGGCGCTATATAAATGCAAGTCCTTTCTTTATATCTATCTTTAGTGTGCTTTGCCAGTGAGTTGATGAAGGGATTAGATTGTGTTTGTGTTGACAGTTTGTTTCAACTTAATAGATTAGGGAGGGCCCGGGGTCACAATCTTAAGTTATGTGAGGGCAGATCGAGGTTAGATGTCTGGAGGTGGTTCCTTTCCCAGAGAATAGTGGACCTCTGGAACAGGCTGCCGGCTCGTGCGGTGGACACCGATCCACTGAATTCCTTCAGTTGAGAGCCGGACCTGTTTCTGGCTGGGGAGGTGATCCCATCTTACAAAAGATACGTAATGCACAGAATTATCAGGGCCAGAGTGATCTCCAGAACTAGTTTCGATCGCCTAAGGGGACAGAGAGGAATTTCCCAGATTCTTTTTCCCCAATTGGCCCTGGGTTTATATCTGTTTTTTCATCTCTCCTAGGAGGTCGCACGGCTCTGGGTGGGGTGGGGAGTGTATATATAGTGATACACAAGGTATCACAGTTGTGTGGGACAGGCTGGATGGACCAGAGGGGCTTTTTCTGTCCATTGTTGTTCGTATTTTAATTTCACATCTGCTACATTTCAATCTGGTCTTTTCCCTCTCTCTCTGTTTTACCTCATTTCTCACCTCTCTGTTTGTATTGGCCTCTCCTGGGTCTAATCACCCTCTGCTATTTTCACCTTATTTTCTCCTTTTAATATCTCTCCATGACCTCCCTGATGATCTTTTGACAGTTTTCTATTGAGCAGGTCATTTAAGCCATTGACCTGCTGTCTGTGATTGGTGAATCTATTGATTCTCTCCCTGTCCCCACCTCTCTCTTTTTCCCCATCCTTACTAAAATGACTTATCAGTTAACTTTCAGTCAACTGTCAGCCATGCCTCAGTGAGTAGCATGCTTACCTCTGCGTCAGAAGGTTGTGAGTTCATAATCCCAACCTGGAGACTTGAAGCACAAAATCTAAGGTGACACTCCCAGTGTAGTACTGAGGGAGTGCAGCACTGTTGGAGGTGCCATCTTCTGGATGAGACATTAAACCGAGGCCCCGTCTGCCCTCTCAGGTGGATGTAAGAGATCCCATGGCATTATTTCGAAGAAGAGCAGGGGAGTTCTCTCTGGTGTCCTGGCCAATATTTATCCCTCAACCAACATCACTGGAAACAGATTATCTGATCGTTGCTGTTTGTGGGATCCTGCTGTGCGTAAATTGGCTGCTGCGTTTCCCTGCATTACAATGGTGACTACACTTCAAAAGTACTTCATTAGCTGTGAAATACTTCGGGACGTCCTGAGGTCGTGAAAGGCGCTATAGAAATGCAAGTTATGATGCAGGATTACACACCTGAAAGATAAATAATCCGTCATTTCTCTTTGCAGAAATTGGCTGACAAGCTGTGTATTTCCAGAGTTTTCTGTTACTATAGAAATATCAGTTGTTTTTTTGTTGCTGAAGATTGGGAGTAAATTATTTCTTTAATACAGCAATGCATTTTATCAGGGGCAGAAGGAGTTTCAAACTAATATTAACTGTATTACTTTATCCTTCAAAATTTTAATTTTGACATCTGACTTGAAGCGGGGATCTGTGAACTTTATCTCGGCCTCATCCCTTTGAAAGTGTTACTCCTGCGTTTGTACAACATGCCGCATGAGGGGGCAGGGCGGCAGCGAAATCCTTGTTAATCAAACGGCAAAGTAAATACTACAAACCCACAGGACAACTGCTTTACTGGCTGGGACAGATGGAGTTGAATAATTCAACAATGGGATGTCAGGGGTGGCTTGGAAGCATGAGGAGTCAGCCCGCAGACCTCGAGAGAGAGAGAGAGAGAGAGCGGAAGATGCTTGGAATGTTTCGAAAACGCTTGAGAGGGAGAATAATAAATGAACGGTGTATTCTGCAAGAAAGAACTTGCATTTCTATAGCGCCTTTCACGACCTCAGGACGTCCCAAAGCGCTTTAGGTCCAATGAAGTACTTTTTGAAGTGTAGGCACCGTTGTAATGCAGGAAACGTGGCAGCCAATGTGCGCACAGCAAGATCCCACAAACAGCAATGTGATAATGACCAGATCATCTGTGACGTTGGTTGAGGGATAAATGTTGGGCCCGGACACCGGGGAGAACTCCCCTGCTCTTCTTTGAAATAGTGCTGTGGGATCTTTTACATCCACCTAAGCGGGCAGACGGGGCTTCATTTTAAAAACGGCACCTCTGACAGTGCAGCACTCCCTCAGTACTGCACTGGGAGCATCAGCCTAGATTATGTGCTCAAGTGTCAGGAGTGGGACTTGAACCCACGACCTTCTGACTCAGAGGCGAGAGTGCTACCAGCCTAGATTTTGTGCTCAAATCTCTGGTGCACGGATTAGTAAATAGAAGAGTAGACTTTTCAAATTAGCAGTCCTGTTGGAGAGAGCTGTGTGTGATGGGGCTGTGTAGCGGGGATTCACATATAGATTCATAGAATGATACGGCATAGAAGCAGACCATTTGGCCCATCGTGCCTGTGGAGGTCAGCAATCGCCCACTGCAGGCTTTTATGCCAATTAAAATAAGACGTGCCGTGGTCTCGGCTCCTGAAATCCCGAGATCAGCGCGGCCAGAGCTTTAAATCATAAAACCAAAAGGTGACAATCCAACGAGTAGAACCTATGATGTAGGAGATAGCACAGAAAATGGATTATGGTAAAGAATCTATACCATAGGAGATGGAACAGAGCAAAGAATCTATAGCATGGTGGGATTACCAGTATCCGTGTTTAAAATTAGGCTGCGTATAGTGACCACTATTCACGGCCAGAGTGGAGATGATTGGGTAATTCCCCCGTCAATCACGCCTGCAGACCGCACTGCTGTAAGTGACCGGGATTGATTTTAGGCACAGAATTTGTATTATGGAATTATCCTCCTCTCACTGCATTTTGCTGGAAAAATAATCAATCTGTATTATGTAACCAGTTGAATCTGCTTCCACCCCCGTTTCAGGCAGCGCATTCCAGTTATGATCTGGAATGCGCTGCCTGAAAGGGCGGTGGAAGCAGATTCAGTCGTGGCTTTCAAAAAGGAATTGGATAAATACTTGTAGGGAAAAAATTTGTAGGGCTACAGGGAAAGAGCGGGGGAATGGGACTAACTGGATTTCTCTTACAAAGAGCCGGCACAGGCTCGACGGGCCGAATGGCCTCCTTCTGTACTGTAACCATTCTACGATTCTATCCCCCACTCGCTGCATTTTGCTGGAGAAATAATCCTGCTCTTATCGGAAGAATAACTGACAGTCGAGAATCATCCGATTGGGTTAATGAAGTGTCTGTTCACTTTCCGATTGGCTTGGGGAGGCAGGGCACTGTGAAGATGGACATGCCAGGTGACCAATGGCGGGAGTGTGGGGGTAGGGCCATTGGAGGTCTTGTGATGAAACCTCCAGGAATATGTCCAACCAGAGTTGGCAACCCCTACCCAGGGGGATTCTGCCGATCTCCCAGCAGAGTGTTACGGTAAAAGACCAGGAGACACCCACCCTGTGTAATGTCAGGGCCCAACAATTTTAGGCCTGTAGCCAGAATGTTGGACACTCTCCCTTACGTACATTAAAAAAAACACAATCGATAACAAAACTTAAGGGATGTAATGGTAATTCAGTTACGCTGTGAACAGGAGTAATCACAGAGCCAGCTCTGTGTCTGAGTCTTTATATGTTGTAGGTTAGAGTGCTGGGAGAGCAGGGTAACAAGTGGACTCTTGTAACCCACCACCGCTCTTCACTTACATCATTGAGTTACGTCGAGTCGACAGCACAGAAACAGGCCATTCGGCCCAACTGGTCCACACGAGCCTCCTCCCACCCCACATCATCTCACCCTATCAGCATATCCTTCTATTCCTTTCTCCCTCATGCGTTTATCCAGCTTCCCCTTAAATGTATCTGTACTATTCGCCTCAACCACTCCCTGTGGCAGCGAGTTCCACATTCTCACCACTCTCCGGGTAAAGACGTTTCTCCTGAATTCCCGATTGGACTCTGCTTGCATTATATTGCTAGCCCCCATCTTGCGTTGGAAACGATTGGCACTTTCAGGGCTCAGGGAAGTTCACAACTGCTGTTTCGGTTTGAAAAAAAGGTGAAGAAATATATAACCATATAAACAAATAAACACACACGTACAGCCTGTGGTGGATAAAGTGCTGACTGATCTACACTGGCTCCCAGTCCGGCAATGCTTTGATTTTAAAATTCTTATCCTTGTGTTCAAATTCCTCCATCACCCTCCCTATCTCTGTAACCTCCTCCAGCCCTACAACCCTTTGAGATCTCTGCGCTCCTCCAACTCTGGCCCCCTGGGCATCCCCAATTTCCATCGCTCCACCATTGGCCTCCGTGCCTTCAGCTGCGTAGGAAGCTCTGGAATTCCCTCCCTAAACGTCTCCGCCTCACCACCCCTCTCCTCCTTTAAGACGCTCCTTAAAACCTACCCTTTTGAGCAAGTTTTTGGTCACCTGTCCTAATATTTCTTTACATGGCCCGGTATGAAATGGAAAAAAGGGGCGTATGACAGATGTCAGGTTATAACACATGTGAGAACCAGGCTGAATATAGAAAGTTCAGAGGGGAAGTGAAAAAGGAAATAAGAGGGGCAAAGAGAGAGTATGAGAACTGTGTTAGGGTGGGGCCAATTAGGGACCATAAAGGAGATCTACTCATGGAGGCAGAGGGGATGGCTGAGGTACTAAATGAGTACTTTGCATCTGTCTTTACCAAGGAAGAAGATGCTGCCACAATCTCAGTAAAGGAAGATATAGTTGAGGTACTGGATGGGCTAAAAATTGATAAAGAAGAGATATTTGAAAGGCCAGCTGTACTTAAAGTAAATAAGTCACCCGGTCCGAATGGGATGCATCCTAGGTTGCTGAGGGAAGTAAGGGTGGAAATTGCAGAGGTACTGGCCATAATCTTCCAAACATCCGTAGATACGGGGGTGGTGACAGAGGACTGGAGAATTGCAAATGTTACACCCTTGTTCAAAAAAGGGTGTAAGGATAAACCCAGCAAATATAGGCCAGTCAGTTTAACCTCAGTGGTGGGGAAACTTTTAGAAACGAAAATCCGGGACAGAATTAACAGTCACTTGGATGAGTTTGGATTGATTAGGGAAAATCAGCACGGATTTGTTAAAGGCAAATCGTGTTTAACTAACCTGATAGAGTTTTTTGATGAGGCAACAGAGAGGGTCGATGAGGGCAATGTAGTTGATGTGGTGTATATGGACTTTCAAAAGGCGTTTGATAAAGTCCCGCATGGTAGCCTTATCATCAAGCTTGCGGCCCATGGAATAAAGGAGCAGTGGCAACATGGATACAGAATTGGCTAAGGGACAGGAAACAGAGAGTAGTGGCGAACGGTTGTTTTTTGGACTGCAGGGAGGTGTACAGTGGTGTTCCCCAGGGATCGGTGCTGGGACCACTGCTTTTCTTGATATACATTAATGACTTGGACTTGTGTGTACAGGGCACAATTTCCAAATTTGCAGATGACACAAAACTTGTAAGGGTAGTAAACAGGGAGGAGGATAGTGATAGACTTCAAGAGGATATAGACAGGCTGGTGGAATGGGCGGACACGTGGCAGATTAAATTTAACACAGAAAAATGCAAAGTGATACATTTCGGGAGGAAGAACGAGGAGAGGCAATATAAACTAGAGGGCACAACTCTAAAAGAGGTACAGGAACAGAGATATCTGGGGGTATATGTGCACAAATCATTGAAGGTGGCGAGGAAGGTTGAGAAAGTGGTTAAAAAAGCATAAGGGATCCTGGGATTATAAATAGAGGCATAGAGTACAAAAGTATGGAAGTCATGATGAACCTTTATAAAACACTGGTTCGGCCACAACTGGAGTATTGTGTCCAGTTCTGGGCACCGCACTTTAGGAAATATGTGAAGGCCTTAGAAAGGGTGCAGAAGAGATTCCAGGTATGAGGGACTTTAGTTACGTGGATAGACTGGAGAAGCTGGGGTTGTTCTCCTTGGAACAGAGATGGTTGAGAGGAGATTTGATAGAGGTATTCAAAATCATGAAGGTTCTGGACAGAGTAGATAGAGAGAAACTGTTCCCATTGGCGGAAGAGTCTAGGACCAGAGGACATAGATTTAAGGTGATTGGCAAAAGAACCAAAGGTGACATGAGGAAAAACTTTTTTATGCAGCGAGTGGTTAGGATCTGGAATGCACTGCCTGAGGGGGTGGTGGAGGCAGATTCAATCATGGCCTTCAAAAGGGAACTGGATAAGTACTTGAAAGGAAAAAACTTGCAGCGCTACGGGGAAAGGGCAGGGGAGTGGGACTAACTGGATTGCTCTTGCATAGAGCTGGTGTGGACTCGATGGGCCGAATGGTCTCCTTCCGTGCTGTAACCTTTCTATCATTCTATGGTATCAAATTTTGCCTGAAAACGCTCCTGTGAAGTGCCTTGGGATGTTTTACTACATTAAAAGCACTATATAAATGCATGTTGTTGTTGTGTAAGGAACTAGCCATATTCCCCATCATGTTGATAACTGAGTTTGTGAACGACGGTTTCAGAAGCTAAGCATTCTCTGAGAAAGACAGTCGGATAGACAGAAAGAGCAAGAGAAACTCACACAGACAAAGTTGCACAAAGACAGTCGGACATGAGAAACAGACAGGGAGAGACATACAGACATAGATGGACAGAGAGACAGTCAGACATAGATGGACAGAGAGACAGTCAGACATAGATGGACAGAGGGACAGTCAGACATAGATGGACAGAGAGACAGTCAGACAGAGATGGATAGAGAGACATACAGAGATAGATGGACAGAGAGACACACAGGGATAGATGGACAGAGAGACACACAGGGATAGATGGACAGAGAGACACACAGGGATAGATGGACAGAGAGACACACAGGGATAGATGGACAGAGAGACACACAGGGATAGATGGACAGAGAGACACACAGGGATAGATGGACAGAGAGACACACAGGGATAGATGGACAGAGAGACACACAGGGATAGATGGACAGAGAGACACACAGGGATAGATGGACAGAGAGACACACAGGGATAGATGGACAGAGAGACACACAGGGATAGATGGACAGAGAGACACACAGGGATAGATGGACAGAGAGACACACAGGGATAGATGGACAGAGAGACACACAGAGATAAATGGACAGAGAGACAGTCAGACATAGATGGACAGAGAGACACACAGGGATAGATGGACAGAGAGACACACAGGGATAGATGGACAGAGAGACACACAGGGATAGATGGACAGAGAGACACACAGGGATAGATGGACAGAGAGACACACAGAGATAAATGGACAGAGAGACAGTCAGACATAGATGGACAGAGAGACACACAGGGATAGATGGACAGAGAGACACACAGGGATAGATGGACAGAGAGACACACAGGGATAGATGGACAGAGAGACACACAGGGATAGATGGACAGAGAGACACACAGGGATAGATGGACAGAGAGACATACAGAGATAAATGGACAGAGAGACAGTCAGACATAGATGAACAGAGAGACATACAGGGATAGATGGACAGAGAGACATACAGGCACATACATAGAAGGGAGAGACAGAAACAGGTGGATACACAAACGGAGACAATGCACGCACACAGACACAGACAGGCAGACAAAGATACACATAGGCGCACAGAGATGGAGAGAGAAAGACAGAGAGAAAGGAGGGCAAACAGCTGTTCTGGGAAACTGAAAAACAGCCTCCCCTCCCCCCCTCCGGTCTGTGCCAGATGGAAAATAATTAACTGGGCATTATTATTTTTTTTGCGAGCTAATGGTTGCTACATGTTGCCAGGGGCGACAGTTGAGTGTGAGTGATGTGGGTAATTGGAACCCTCCTGGGTGCAGTCTGGCTAAAGACAACGGGCTTAAGAGCCCCCCAAACCAAACGACTGAGAAATCCACTTAAGTAGGCTTTACGTTTGCCAGATACGGAATGCGCACTGTCTCCCCGAAGGGATGAATCCCATTTACCTGGACCCAGAGAATTTAAAAGCTGTTTAACATGAGACGAGGCGTTGGAGACCAACCCCCCACCTCCTCCACACAGAATGCACAGAGGCACTGCCAGAGTTTAACTCACTCAAACGGAGCGCTGATAAGAAAAACCCCCTTACTGCCTGTCCAGGACTCTACATATTAAAGAAAGGAAGAAAGACTTGCATTTCTATAGCACCTTTCAGGACGTCCCAAAGCACTTCACAGCCCAATTAAGTACTTTTGAAGTGTAGTCACTGTTGTAATGTAGGAAACGCGGCAGCCAATTTACGCACAGCAAGATCCCACAAACAGCAAAGTGATAATGACCAGATTTAGGTGTTGGTTGAGGGATAAATGTTGGGTCGAGCTCTAATTTTAAGGATATTCCCCCCTTGTTCTGGACTCCTCCCCACCAGAGGAAATAGTTTCTCTCTATGATCATCTCCCTTTACGCATCTTAAACACCTCGATTAGATCACTCCTTAATCTTCTATACTCAAGGGAGTACAACCCTGGTCTATGCAGCCTGTCATCATAATAAAGAAAGCCCTAGAAATTTTTTATCGCGCGCATGCGTAGAGTTTCAATCACCTTTTCTCAAAGTGTGCAGGACCTGTGCTGGGTTGGCCCTGTAAGTGGGATTTAATTACAATTTCCCTTCTTCGGTTTATCCCTTTCACTGAGATGGGTCGATATTTTTTTTCTCAATTTCCTATTTTTTGCTTGTCAACTCTCAGTTTCTCTGTTATTCTGTTTTGTTCTGCTTTGTTCCAGCTTCAACTGACCAGATCATTAATATTGTGTCCTGCCTGATTTAATTTTTCTTCCACAGTTCCCTCATCGACCAACATAACTGGAAATGACTTCAAGTTATCTTTGAAATTTAATTTGTTTTTGTTTTTCCAATCTGGCTTCTGACAATTCTAATTCTTTCCTGCTCGTCACTTCCAATTCGTTGAAAGAAGAAAGAAAGAAAGAAAGACTTGCATTTCTATAGCACCTTTCACAACCTCAGGACGTCCCAACGTGCTTTATAACCAATGAAGTACTTTTGAAGTGCAGTCACTGTTGAAATGTAGGGAAAAGGGACATCCAATTTGCACACAGCAAGATCCCACAAACAGCAATGTGATAATGACAAGATAATCTGTTTTAGTGATGTTGATTGAGGGATAAATATTGGCCTGGACACCTTCTTTGAAATAGTGCCATGGGATGTTTTACGTCCACCTGAGAGGGCAGATGGTTTAATATCTCATCCAAGAGACAGCACCTCTGACAGTGCAGCACTCCCTCAGTGTTGCACTGGGAGTGTCAGCCTGGATTATGTGCTCAAGTCTCTAGAGTGAACCCACAAACTTCAGAGGCGAGAGTGCCACCCACTGAGCCTATTGATCAAATCTTTGATCAGATTCCTTTCTTTAGCTAAGCTAATAATTTGAAATTATACCAAATAGTTCTGCTTTTAGTGCTGACCCCATTTGCAAAGTGGAAAGCATGACGCTGGTGTTAGTGACTGAAGAAATGAGGAGGCAGCTCGTGACCGTAAACTTATCTCTGACCCCGAAATGGGAAGTGAACAATGGCTTGGTCCCGGCTTTAGTGTCTCACAAACCGAACAAAGAAACACTGAGGTAGAATTGGCGAGGAGTTCTCACAAAGTTCCGCCATAACTTTGGTGGGAGATCGGCAGAAACCTTGGAGCAACGGCTCGGGTGGCTTCTTATGTCCTCTCTGTCGATGTTACGCCAAAGTTACGGTAGGCAATCGAGAGAATCCCTGCAGAAGTTCTACCCCACTGTATCTAACCTGAGAGAAGTCTCTCCCTCGTCTAACTCTCAAAAAGGAAACTGCCAGTGAGAAAATTCTATCGTGGGAATAAAGAACTGAAAATACCAAGCAATGGGAAATGCAAAAAAGTGTTTATGTGTAACTTGTATATATTAATGACCTGGACTTGGTATGAAGGGCATAATTTCAAAGTTTGCAGATGATTGAAATGAGGAAATGTAAGGAGGAGGATAGTAGCGGACTTCAGGAGGGCAATTTCAGGAAGTGAAATGGGCAGACACATGGCAGGTGAAATTGAATGCAGACAAGTGAGAAGTGATGCATTTGGAAGAAAGATTTAGGAGAGGCAATATAAACTAAATGGTACAATTTTAAAGGGGGTGCAGGAACAGAGAGACCTGGGGGTTCACATACACAAATCTTTGAAGGTGGCAGGACAAGTTAAAAGAGTTTATGGGATTCTTGGTTTTATTAATAGAGGCATAGAGTATAAAAGCAAGGAAGTTATGCTAAACCTTTATAAAACACTGATTAGGCTGCAGCTGGGGTATTGTGTCCAATTCTGGGCACCACACGTTAGGAAGGATGTCAAGGCCTTGGAGAGGGTACAGAGGAGAGTTACCAGAATGATGCCAAGGATGAGGGACTTCAGTTATGTGGAGATACTGGAGAAGCTGGGATTGTTCTCCTCAGAGCAGAGAAGGTTCAGGGGAGATTTAATAGAGGGGTTCAAAATCACGAGGGGTCTTGATAGAGTAAACTGATTCCATTGGCAGGAGGGTCAGTAACCAGAGGACACAGGTTTAAGGTAATTGGCAAAAGAACCAGGGGTGAGATGAGAAGAATTTTTTTTATGCAGCGAGTTGTTATGATCTGGAATGCGCTGCCTGAAAGGGCGGTGGAAGCAGAGTCAATAATAACTTTCAAAAGGGAATTGGATAAATACTTGGAGGGGGAAAATTTGCAGGACTATGAGGAAAGAGCAGGGGAGTGGGACTAATTGGATAGGTCTTTCAAAGAGCCGGCACAGGCACGATGGGCTGAATGGCCTCCTTCTGTGCTGTATGATTCTTTGATTGTATTGTTTTTGGGAGGAGAGCTGGTTTGCTATTACTCACTGCCTAAATAGATCTTGCTATAGCTATGACAGCCTAACTTTTGATGTAAGATTAATATCGTATTTGTTGCTTATGTGCTGCAGACTGTTCTTTTGCTGTTCTGATCAATATTTGATCTTTACAGGAGAACTAAAACTAAACGATAAACGCTCACAAACTGAGAGATGGCCTTGCATATCACCAGCTGAGAACATCTCAAGAACTGGATCATAGAATCAGTGAATCATACAGCACAGAAGGAGGCCATTCAGCCCATCTTTGAAAGAACATCCGATTTAGATTTTTAAAAAAAAAATTAACACATCTGGTGTTATGGTGCCATCTTTTTGGAGCTTGTTATGTACCTAATATTGTCAGTGAGATTCACATTGAAGTCACTAATTTTGACTTTAGATGAAGGTGTAAAACGGATGATATCAGCTGGGACACCCGATCGTCACCACCAAGAACAGACTAACTGGTCGTTTATCTCATTTTCTGTTTGTGGGATCTTGCTGTGCCCAATTTAGCTGCATGAAAACAGCGGCTGAACTTCAAAAGTAATTCATGGGCTGTGAAGCATTTTGGGATGTTCTGATGCTGTGAAAGACATTATATAAATGCTAGTTTGTATAAGGCCGTGCCTTCAGCTGCCTAGGCCCTAAGCTCTGGAATTCCCTCCCTAAACCTCTCCGCCTCTCTCTCCTCCTTTAAGACGCTCCTTAAAACCTACCTCTTTGACCAAGCTTTTGGTCACCTGTCCTAAAATCTCCTTATGCAGCTCAGTGTCAGATTTTGCCTGATAACGCTCCTGTGAGGTGCCTTGAGATGTTTTACCACCTTAAAGGCGCTATATAAATGCAAGTTGTTGTCGTTGTAGTTCTTCTTCTCCAATGGGGCAACCTGTGGAAACCAGAGTCTTTATAATGGGTTGGTTGTTAAGATAAAGATATTTAGGTAATTATATAAATTTGCTCACCCGGTGTCGACGCCTCACACACAGCTGCACATTTTGGCAAATTGCATGTGTGTTGCCTGCGATTTTCTGGTACGCGCTGCTGGTGGGCAGGGCTCTCCACTGATGGCTCAAACCCAGAAAATCAGTTCTTATAATCTTAAATACGCAGGCAGGTGCTTTGGTGTTCCAACCAACTATCAAAGATTTTTTTTTTTAAAAACCAACAGCTGCATTGCCTCTTTGAGAGTAGTTGTAAATAGGGATCAATCGGTTTGAATAATTGATTACTTGAGTGATATTCCATTCATATAATGCTCTTCCTCAAGACCAGTCATTTCCGCTGAACAAACATGAGCTGAATCGATTGTGTCTGACTGCAGGACTGAGAATCTTAATAAGCCCCTCAATCAACAAGCTCAATTTATCCATATCTCATCAACTCTTAATGTCTTTTCCTCGGGTATTATTTCTTTAAATCTTATTCGCTCTCAGCTCCCCCTGATGGTCTAGTTGCAATAAGTACCAGATGCTATCGTGCTAAGCCTTCCAAGGCAGATATAATTCCCGGTTGGTGCTGAGTTAGTTGATCTTAGCCAGCACAACTGTTGGGGAGCAAAAATTGGCTACAGTGCTCCTCGACCCGGGAGAGGGGGGGAGAAAAGTTCCCCCTCTCCTGATTGTTGGAAAGTACATTGCATGTGTGTGATTGACGGGTGAGCACAGGATTGGGATCAGTTGTGATGCCTCCCATGGCCAAATGGCCTGCTGATACTCACTCTCTTGGCTCGTACATAAAGAAACAGGCCACTTGGATGGGGTACCAGAGGGTGTTTGTCCCAGCGGGAGTAGCAACTTGAGAGGAGGAGGGGATCAAATTGGAAAAAGAAAAATTGTATTTCCTACTGTCCATAAACAAGAACATCTTCAACAAGTTAAAAAAGGTTCTCTCAGTCAGGACGATAGAAACAAGCAACACATTCATTTGTAAAAACCCATTTCTTGATTACACTTTGTGTAGTGACTCCATCCATTATTATTTTTGAATGCAATTTGTATCCCCGATCACATCTCATCAATGGAAAATCCTTTTTTTTTGACAAAATTGACTTACAGCAAAATAATATAATATTTAAATTAGGGATTGGAAGACCCAATCCCTAATTTAAATGTAAGCCAACGTAGGATTTTATACAAGAATCTCTTGTAAATAAATATAGATATTGAGATTAAAAAGGAATTCTGCAGCTCCCCCTCCCTCTATGCCCTATTGGGTGATGGCACTATCCAGTGTACTGTTAAGGCATGAAGGCTACAAGGTTGGAGGTTCGATCCCTGCTCTGTGCTGAGTTAGTTGATCTCAGTTAGAGTCGCAATTCAGATGCCTCGATTTCCTTGGGCTGAGGAGAATAAAATTACATAGAATTACATAGGATTTACAGCACTGAAACAGGCCATTTGGCTCAACTGGTCCATGCCGGTATTTATGCTCTACACCAGTCTCCTCCCACTCTGCTTCATCTCACCCTATCAGCATATCCTTCTATTCCTTTCTCCCTCATGTACTTATCTAGCTTCCCCTTAAAGGCATCTATCTATGCTATTCGCCTCAACCACTCAATGTGGTAGCGAGTTCCGCACTCTAATTAGCCTGGGTTCCTGCCTCAGTGAGGAAAGTGTATGCATCGGGTGCGGACAGGAACGTGATATTCTCCCTTGGTTGAATAGCTTGCCACTGCTCATTGCCTAGGAAGAATGAGCACTTGGACAAGGTGCTATGAAACAGAATCCCAGCAACACCTTTACTACACGAGGAGAGAAAATGGCAGAAGATATTATGCTAAACCTTTCCAAATCACTATTCTGGGCACCACACTTCAGGAAGGTGCAGAAGAGATTGGTACCGGGGATGAGGGACTTCAGTTCTGTGGAGAAGCTGGGGTTGTTCTCCTTAGAACAGAGAAGTTTAAGGGGAGATTAAATAGAGGTGTTCAAAATTATGAGGGGTTTTGATAGAGTAAATAAGGAGAAACTATTACCACTGGCAGGAGCCTCCATAACCAGAGGACACAGATTTAAGGTAATTGGCAAAAGAACCGGGGGGAGTGGAGGAGAATTTTGTTTACGCAGCGAGTTGTTCTGATCCGGAACACGCTGCCTGAAAGGGCGGTGGAAGCAGATTCAATAGTAACCTTCAAAAGGGAATTGGATATATACATGAAGGGGAAAAATTTTGCAGAGCAATGGGGAAGGAGCAGGGGAGCGGGATTAATTCAATAGCTCTTTCAAAGAGCCGGCACAGGCACGATGGGTCGAATGGCCTCCTTCTGTGCTGCATGATTCTATAACCTTTCACCTCCAAATGCCAGAAATTAAAAACAGAAAATGCTGAAAGTGCACAGCAGGTCTGTGAGCAGCTAAAAGAGCGGATCAGAACTGGGTTCTGGGAGGTACATCCCCACCCTATTAACCATAAAAGATCCCACCTGCTTTCAGGCATTTGCTGTACCTTTCCAGCCTTTTCTGTTTCAATGCAATTGCTTTATTTTTTTAAAATTAAGAGCTACATTTTATGATGAGATTCTCAGCTCTTGTTAGGACTTGATAGCGATCCGGGCACCAAACAGTTAAAGGGCTTGTCTCTCTCTCTCTCTCTCTCACTCTCTTTCTTCCCTGCCCCCTCCCTCCATCTCTGCAGCCACACGGCGTGTGCTGCGGACGGGAGGAAAAGGCTTTTTTTTTTTCTTGGCTCCAGTTCCCACTTGAACATCCTGAGATCGAGGATGTTGGAACCAGAGAGGGTGTGGTTCTTGCAAATGGACATAAGTCTTTTTACCTCTGCCAGTGATAGGACCCAAAGCATCCTTTGAGTGATTTTTTTCTTCTAGGTATCAAATCTATTCTGTAGATGGCAAACATCTCACAGCAAAGAGCTTAGTGAGATATATACATATATATATATATATATCAAATCCAGGGCGTTGGACCATAGTCAAGGTCTTTAGTGGGTTTCAAGGAAGGTTTTCAGCACCTCGGACAGCGATGGCTTGGCCATGCATCAGCCGGGCGTGTTGCATCGCTCGCTTCTGGAACCAGCTGGACAAGGCTGACATCTCCGTGCCTCTGGTTTTCACCAAATATTCCGAGGTCACCGATGGGGCCACTCCCCACCATCAGTTCAGAGCCCCGGGCATCGACGCACAGCCTTCCGGGGGCGACCAGGATGCTGTTGCCAAGACGACCGAGGTACCAGTTATAAATTATTATTTTTATTTTTAAAAACGAAAAAAAAAATGCAACCTTTGGTGGGTAAATTTCGTTATTCTCTCTACTGCAGTTCACATCCCTGCTTAGGCACTTGCAATGCGAAAGTCAGCATCAGTTTTTTTTTTGCAGGGAAATCATGGCACCAATCCTTAAGTAAGGTTTATATTTCAGCACTGCATGCAGCCCCTTGGTTGTAAACCCTTCATTTGCTAGTGCTCCCCAGTCTCCAGTCAGCAGACGTGAGGCCCTTTCTAAGTGCTGTCTGTAGCTCTGCACCCCTCCCTCCCTTGTTGTCGCGTCTTTTCAAGTTCTTGCTCGCTGTTTCTTTCACCCTGGCGTTCTTTCCATTCTCGATGTGCGACCCAGTGACCCCTTTCTTTCCCTTTAAAATAGCTTTTTAAATATTCATTAAATACATACCTTACAGTAAATGGAGGAGGGATACCATTCAGTGAAGAAAACATTTTCAAAATGAATTTAAAAATGGACCAATGGAAACATAAATAATATATAGAGAGAGAGGTAGATAGATGATAAATAGACAGACAGCCACATAGATAGATAGACAGATAGATAGATGCAGAGACAGTCAAAAATAGATAGATAGACAAAAGTCACTAATTCTAGATATTTTATCTATCTTTTTCAATCACATACACATCAATAAATGATTTGGGTACAAATTAATTTAAAAATATCAGTTTAAATGTGAAGATCAATTAAAATCACCCTTTAAAGTAGATGTAAACATGTGTAGATATTTGGGATGTTTTACTACATTAAAGGTGCCATATAAATGCAAATTGTTGTTGTGTTCACCTAATGTCTGGTACCAATAGTACAGATTCTACAGTCTTTTTTTCCCCTCAAAACTGTTTGTTAAGAATCCAGTGACTTTGCAGAGTGGCTACCCAATGAATGAAACCCCCCCACACCCCGCCCCAAACACACACACAGACACACAAATGCACACGTAGACAGAACCGAACACACACCCTCTTACCGTTCCAACATTGCTGAAACCCCCCCAGTATTCCTTGTGATCTCTCACACCCATCATACCGGTTGGGCTGGGAATACTTTATGTTATGTAGCTTGAGGTACACCTCTTCTTATTTTTGATAAAGCTTCTAGCCCCATTGCCTGACTGAGACCCTCTCAACTGCGTCATAGCACCTGAAGTGCGGCGTCTTTATGCAGTGCCATTATAGAGCCTGATAATGCAGGGAGCTGCCATCAGCACTGCAGTGAACACTAAGATCTTCCCAGATGGAATCCAGTTCAGAGAAATCATTTATTTTTGGTATTTATACAATCCTAGTGGAATAAATAGCCCGTGTTATTCGACCACACCCATGTTGTGCCATGATTTATTAAATACAGCAGCTTTGAATCCAACTATTAAAATACAGCATTATTAAAAAAGACTTGCCTTCAGTCTTATCACTGGGATTTCAGACCTGGTTGGCAAAGCCCAGTCTGTATCCCTTTGAAAAACCAGGAAAAACAACCGTCAGTAAATTATAGATTTTGACCTCAATCTATTGGTGTTCCCTGTGGCTCAGTGGGCAGCACTCTCATCTCTGCGTCAGAAGGTCACGGGTTCAAGTCCTGTTGCCAGACACTTGAGCACATCATCCAGACTGACACGCCAGTGAAGTACTGAGGGAGTGCTGCATTGTCAGCGGTGCCATCTTTCAGATGAGATGTTAAACTGAGGCCCCGTCTGCCATCTCAGGTGGACATAAATGATACCTTGGTGCTGTTTTGAAGAAGAGCAGGGGAGTTCTCCCCAGTGTCCTGGGCCAATATTTATCCCATCAACCATCATCACTAAAACAGATTATCTGGTCATTATCACATTGCTGCTTGTGGGATCTTGCTGTGCATTTCCTACATTACAACAGTGACTACACTTCAGTCCAAAGCACAGGTGCTGCTGACAGAACCACGCTGCTGTGCTCTCTGCAGTTACCCTCTTCTGTTTATTTCAACTGCAGCTGTGAAATTTAATCATCTGGTTCCTTGCCGCCCTTGAGAGGTACAAAGGTAAGTAACCCAGATGTTTCCAGATATCAGGAATTTAAATTATCAGGAAGCATGAAGGTCAGATTGGTTCATGAAAAAAAAGACCTCATGGTGAACCAGTTTTCAAGACAATGAAGGAAGAAACTTGAATTTATATAGCACCTTTCACAACCTCAGGACGTCCCAAAACGTTTTGCAGCCAATGAAGTACATTTGAAATGTAGTAACTGTTGTAATGTAAAAAAACACAGCAGTCAATTTGCGCATAGCAAGATCCCACAAACAGCAATGTGATAATGACCATATAATCAGTTTTAGTGCTGTTGGTTGAGGGATAAATACTGGCCAGGACACCAGGGATCTTTTACATCCACCTGAGAGGGCAGGCAGGTTTAACATCTCGTCCAGCATCTCCAACAGAGCAGTACCTCCAACAGTGCAGCACTCCCTCAGTATTGCAAGGGAATGTAAATAAGGAGAAACTAGTTCCAGTGGCAGAAAAGTCAGTAACCAGAGGACACAGATTTATGGTGATTGGCAAAAGAACCAGAGGCGACATGAGGAGAAAAAAATTATGCAGCGAGTTGTTGTGATCTGCAATGCGCTGCCTGAAAGGGCGGTGGTAGCAGATTCAATAATAACGTTCAAAAAGGAATTGCATAAATTCTTGAAGGGAATTTAAATTTCTGGAGTTTAAGTCTCTGGAGTGGGACTATGAACTCATGACCTTCTGAATCAGAGGCAAAAGTGCTACCCACTGAGCCACAGCTGTACCTTAAAGGGATGGACAAAGTTGCTAAGGTGGCAAAGGTGTGATTAAAATTTCATGGGCGGTGTGATGGATTACACTAGACAAAAGTGTAAATGCATTCTCTACCGGCCGTGCTGTGCCACGGCAGGTGCTGCGGCCATTGCCCTCCTCTATACCCCACACGGACTGCAGCGGTTCAAGAAGGTGGCTCACCACCACCTTCTCAAGGGCAATTAGGGATGGGCAATAAATGCCGGCCTTGCCAGCGACGCCCACATCCCGTGAACGAATAAAAAAAAACCTGAGGTGGGCAACCTGGTGGTGGCACAAACACCGCTGGAGATGAGGCTGTCTCTGGAAGATCCTTCAGGGTCAATGTGCAAAGCCCGTCCTCTGATGGGATTCCCACCAGGTCGGAAAACCTGTCTCGCGCTATCTGGTAGAGCTAGATGTTCATGTAAGTTTTGCCAGTATCTGTCACTACCTTGACCTTCTATGCAACTGGTTCCTTCTAAATAACTGCAGGGATATCTGACAGGTTTCACAACAGTGGTGCACTGATCACATAAAGCAGGTGACAGATGCTTTGTTTGCCAGGGCTAACTCATTGATTATTTTTACAGTGTATCAGATTTCTTTTAGGTACAGGGCATTACTGGTGACATTCATGTGACCTTCCACACAAGAACTAGGCTGTTCTTCCAGGCCTGCAAGGATAGAACAGGAACAAATGTTTGAATGCTGGCTGCAGGAGTAGCCTTCAAACAATTTGCCTTGCACTATCGTAGAATCATTCATGCAGGCTCTTTGAAAGGAACATAGGAACATAGGAACAGGAGTAGGCCATTCAGCCCCTCGTGTCTGCTCCGCCATTTGCTAAGATCATGGCTGATCTGTGATCTAACTCCATATACCCGCCTTTGGCCCATATCCCTTAATACCTTTGATTGCCAAAAAGCTATCTATCTCACATTTAAATTTAGCAATTGAGCTAGTATCAATTGCCGTTTGCGGAAGAGAGTTCCAAACTTCTACCACCCTTTGTGTGTAGAAATATTTTCTAATCTCACTCCTGAAAGGTCTGGCTCTAATTTTTATACTGTGCCCCCTACTCCTAGAATCCCCAATCAGCAGAAATAGTTTCTCTCTATCCACTCTATCTGTTCCCCTTAAAATCTTATAAACTTCGATCAGATCACCCTTAACCTGAGTTATCCAATTAGTCCCACTCCCCTGCTCTTTCCCCATAGCCTTGAACATTTTTCCTGTTCAAGTATTTATCCAATTCCCTTTTTAAAGTTACTATTGAATCTGTTTTCTTCACCCTTTTAGGCAGTGCATTCCAGATCACAACATCTCGCTGCGTAATATAACGTGTGTTCTTATATAATAGTCTGTACAACAGAGATGTAACACTTCAGCATGTATTATATAATGCAGTCTACTGCAGAGGTATAATGGTCCTGTGTGTATCATATAATAGATTCTGCATTGCAAAGGTAAAGCATTCTCGTATATATTACTAATAGTACACTCTATTACAGGGGCATAACACTTCTGTATATATTATCTAACAGACTTTACTTCAGTGGTGTAATACGCATGTATGTATCACAGAACGGAATTTGAATTAAAGACATTGGGATAGAAATGCTGAGGTGTTGAATCATAGAATGACACAGCACAGCAGGAGGCCATTCGGCCCATCGTACCGATCTTTGGTAGAGCTATCCAATTAGACCCATTCCCCTGCTCTTTCCCCAAAGACCCGTAAATTTTTTCCCTTCAAGTATTTATGCAATTCCTTTTTGAAAGTTATTATTGAATCTGCTACCACCGCCCTTTCAGGCAGCGCATTCCAGATCATAACAACTCGCTGCATAATTTTTTTCTCCTCATGTCGCCTCTGGTTCTTTTGCCAATCACCATAAATCTGTGTCCTCTGGTTACTGACTTTTCTGCCACTGGAACTAGTTTCTCCTTATTTACTCTGTCAAAACCGTTCATGATTTTGAACACCTCTATCAAATCTCCTCTTAACCTTCTCTGCTCTACGGAGAACAACCCCAGCTTCTCCAGTCTCTCCAAATAACTGAAGTCCCTCATCCCTACTACCATTACGGTAAATCTCTTCTGCACCCTCTCTAAGGCCTTGACATCCTTCCTAAAATGTGGTGCCCAGAATTGAACACAATACTCCAGCTGAGGCTAAACCAGTCTTTTATAAAGGTTTAGCGTAACTTCCCTAGCCCGTTTTGCAGGCGTAAAATTGGTGCACAGCACACCAATTTATCAGTCTGTGCCCACTGCTAAATTCATGGGGCCCATTTTTTAGGCAGACCACGGGCCCCTTGACTATGTTAATGACGAGCCTAAAGCCTGCTGAAGGATGCCTTTACAAAGATTTTTTTTATTAAAAAGAAAAATCCCTTCACATGGAGCTCGGAGGAGCAGGAGTGCTTCCCCCTGATTCCACAGGTGTGATGATTAACCCCCTCCCCACCTCCGGAGCCCCCCCTCTCTCGGGACTTACCTGAGGGCCAGCGATGGAGACGGGCGTAAGTTGTTTTTATCAGACCAGGGCGAGCTGCCTGTGGAGGCACCACCGATGCTGGCAGCTCGTCCCAAGTTTGCCGATGAGGCCCGAGGATCAATTTCTACCGATCCTCCGGCCTCTTAGTTCGGGCACGTGTTCCCGGTCGTACAGAGCCGAATTTGGGCTCAATAAATAGGCCCATACTAATTTCTACCCTATTAAAAAGCAGCACCTGAACTGGACCATACGAAATAGCTAATGGAATAAGCTGATCAGAAGCACTATTTCAGAATTTGTGGACGACACCAAGTTCGAGGTATAGCTAATACCGAGGAGGACCGCGATAAAATACAGGAAGACATTAATAAATGTGCAGAATGGCCGTGTAATTGGCAAATAAATTTCAATTTAGACAAGTGTGAGGTGGTACATTTTGGTAGGAAGAATAAGGAGGCCACATACTGCTTGGATAATAAGAGTCTAAATAGGGTAGAGGGTCAAAGGGATCTGGGGGAACAGATACACAAATCACTGTAAGTAGCGACACAGGTTAATAAGGCCATTAAAAAAAAGCAAATCAAGCACTGGGGTTCATTTCCAGAGGATAGAATTGAAAAGCAGGAAAGTTATGTTAAACTTGTATAGCATCTTGGTTAGACCACACTTGGAGTATTGTGCACAGGTTCTGGTCTCCATATAATAAAAAGGATATAGAGGCACTAGAGAAGGTGCAAAAACAATTTATAGGATGATACCAGAACTGAGAGGCTTTACCTATCAGGAAAGACTGAACAGGCTGGGGCTCTTTTCTCTAGAAAAGAGAAGGCTGAGGGATGACCTGATAGAGGTCTTTAAAATTAAGAAAGGGTTCGATAGGGTAGACGTAGAAAAGATGTTTCCACTAATGGGGGAGACCAGAACTAGGAGCCATAAATATAAAATAGTCATTAATAAATCCAATAGGCAATTGAGGAGAAACTTCTTTACCCAGAGAGTGGTTAGAATGTGGAACTCGCTCCCACAAGGAGTAGTTGAAGCAACTAGCATAGATGCATCTAAGGGGAAGCTAGATAAACACATGAGGGAGAAAGGAATAGAAGGATATGCTGATAGGGTTAGATGAAGAAGGGAGGGAGGAGGCTCGAGTAGAGCTTTAACATGGACCTGTTGGGCCGAATGGCCTGTTTCTGCACTGTACATTCTATGTAATTCTAAGTAACTGGGTTTTATGGCAAGAGATATAGAATATAAAAGTCCAGCTGTAATGGTGAATTCCTATGAAACTTCAGTAAGACTACAGTTGGATTACTGTGTGCAGTTTTGGGCTCCATACTATAGGAAGAATGTTGAGGGTGTAGAGAGGGTGGGATGCTGCCTGGTATGAGGAAATACAAATGCAAAGAAAGACTAGAAAAATTGGGTCTGTTTTGCTTAGAACAGAGAAGATTTAGGGATGAGTTGATAGAGGTGTTTAAAATTATGAAGGGATGGAACAGAGTGGATAGAAACAGACTGTTTCCAGTGATTGAGGAGATTACAGAGAATTACATAGAATCTACAGCACAGAAACAAGCCATTCGGCCCAACTGGACTGTGCTGGCATTCATACTGCACACTTGCCTCCTCTTACTTTAATTACCTATTCCCTCCCTGTCACGTATCCCTCAATTCCCTTCTCCTTCATTTGGGCATCAAACCTCCCCTTAAATGCATCAATACTCTCTGCTTCAACCACTCCCTGTGGCAGCGAGTTCCACATTCTCACCACGCTCTGTGTGAAGAAATTCCTCCTAAATTGTTTATCTGATCTGTTAGTGACTATCGTATATTTACGCCCCCCCCCCCCTTTTCTGGTCTCCCCCACAAGTAGAAACGGTTTCTCCACATCCACCCGATCGAATCCTTTCATAATTGTAAAGATCTCGATCAGGTCTCCTCTCAGTCTCTTTTTCCAGAGAAAAGAGCCTCAGCCTGCTCGATCCTTCCTGATAGTTGCATCCTCAATTCTGCTAACATCCTGGTAAATCTTCTCTGCACTTTCTTCGGTGCCTCACTACCGATTGGGGTCTAGAATGAGGGAGACATAGATATAAGATTAAATGCAAGAGATTTAGGACAGAGAGCAGGAGAAAATTTTTTACACAGAGGATTTTGAGGCTGTGAAATACAGTACTGGAATTAGTGATTGAAGCAGAGACCATGTCAACACTTAAGAATAGGTTCGATAGGTGGATGAAGGAAAGGGGAAATAAGGGATATGGGGACTAAAAAGAGGACACAAGGGATTAGGATAACTGCTGGTGCAGAGAATAAACACCAACACCGACTGGTTGGGCCGAATGGCCTGTTTCTGTGTTGGAATTTCTATGTGTAATTCTTTGTAATATCAAACTCTTGAGTATATTATCATACTATAAGGGGAAAAAATTGCAGGGCTATGGGGAAAGAACAGGGGAGCGGGACTAATTGGATAGCTCTTTCAAAGAGTTGGCACAGGCATGATGGGCCAAATGGCCTTCTTCTGTGCTGTATCATTCTATGATAATACAGTCTGGATTACACATATGTAACATGCCTGTATATATTATTATATAGCACATATTGTATTAAAAGGGGGCAATTCTCCTTTTTACACTATAGTATAATACACTCTGCATTACAGAGGTTTGAAGTTCCAGTGTATATTATTATATAATAGTTTGTATTGGAGGTATAGATTATGTAATGGACTCTGTATGACACAAGTGTAACACTTCTGTATACATTGTACAATACATTCTGTATTACAGAGATATAATATTCGTCTACATATTATAAAATGCAGGCTGCTGATGGGCAAGGTTTAGTGCAACCAGCCTATACTCGGAAAATTACCCCCTATATGACAGAAACATAAAAAGAAAAAAACTTGCCTTACACAACCTCCGGACGTCCCAAAGCATAGTCACTGTTGTAATGTAGGGAAACACAGCAGACAATTTGCGCACAGCAAGCTCCCACACACAGTGATAATGACCAGATAATCTGTTTTAGTGATGTTGGTTGAGTGATAAATGTTGGCCAGGATACTGGGGAGAACTCCCCTGCTCTTCTTCGAAATAGTGCCATGGGATCTTTTATGCCCACCTGAGAGGGTGGATGGAGCCTCTGTTTAACATCTCGTCTGAAAGATGGCATCTCCTACAGTACTGCACTGAGAGTGTCAGCCTGGATTATGTGCTGAGGTCTCTGGAGTGGAACTTGGATCCACGACCTTCTGACTCAGAGGCGAGAGTGCTGCCAACTGAGTCACAGCTAACACCTCAATACCAAAGCATACATTCTGTATAAAATGCACAATATTACAGAGGTGTCACTCTCCAGGATATAGTATTTCCAGCTCAAAAAGAAGAAATACTTGATCTAGTTCCAGGAAATGAAGTGGAACTGACGTGTGAACAGGAGAACAATTGGGAATTAGCAACCAAAACACAGTTAGGAACAATGTACAGTTAATAAAGTGTCAAAGATAAGGGCGTTAGACCTGAAAAGAATGAAAGTTTACGAGATAAAGAGAGAAATAGCCATAATAAACGGGTCAGAAATGTTAGCAAACAGGTCAACAGTTGAGCAGTGGCAAACCTTCAAATATGAGACGGATAAGAGTACGGAATAATGAAATTCCTTATAAGGTGAAAAGGGAACGAGTCAAAGAATGCAGTTCCAGACAAGGTAAAACTAAACTGAAACTTAAATCTGATAAAATCAGGGCTTACAATACTAAAGATTTCTGCTGGTTGGGGATTTTAGGAGTAAGGGGCACAGTCTAAAAATTAGAGCCAGGCCTTTCAGGAGTGAGATTAGAAAACATTTCTACACACAAAGGGTGGTAGAAGTTTGGAACTCTCTTTCGCAAATGGCAATTGATACTAACTCAATTGCTAAATTTAAATCTGAGATAGAAAGCTTTTTGGCAACCAAAGGTATTAAGGGATATGGGCCAAAGGCAGGTATATGGAGTTAGATCACAGATCAGCCATGATCTTAGCAAATGGCGGAGCAGGCACGAGGGGCTGAATGGCCTACTCCTGTTCCTATGTTCCTATGTTCCTATAAGATAATCTAATGCCAGCTCTCAGCTGGCGTGTGTCCCGCTGAGACCTAACAAGGACGTAATGGGTGAGAGTGCCTGCTGGGGGTGGCGGTGCGGAGGAGGTAGAATCGTTACCCCAACTTTACGACATTCTCTGCCCAATTTCACTCAGGATCGCAGAGAAGAATTCCTCTCTGATGGCCCCTGGACCCCTGGGATCCCCTCACACACCCCGGTTTATAGGAGGATGGGTGTATACAGTAATTGATAAATCTAACCGTTAGTCCTGATTTGCTGAACTCTACAGTTCTGCTTATAGAGAGTTATACAGCACGGATAGAGGCCCTTCGGCCCATCGTGTCCGCGCCGGCCATCAGCCCTGTCTACTCTAATCCCATATTCCAGCATTTGGTCCGTAGCCTTGTATGCTATGGCATTTCAAGTGCTCATCCAAATGCTTCTTGAATGTTGTGAGGGTTCCTGCCTCCACAACCCTTTCAGGCAGTGAGTTCCAGACTCCAACCACCCTCTGGGTGAAAAAGTTCTTTCTCAAATCCCCTCTAAACCTCCCGCCTTTTACCTTGAATCTATGTCCCCTTGTTATAGTACCCTCAACGAAGGGAAAAAGCTCCTTAGTATCCATCCTATCTGTGCCCCTCATAATTTTGTACACCTCAATCATGTCCCCCCTCAGCCTCCTCTGCTCCAAGGAAAACAAACCCAATCTTCCCAGTCTCTCTTCATAGCTGAAGCGCTCCAGCCCTGGTAACATCCTGGTGAATCTCCTCTGCACCCTCTCCAAAGCGATCACATCCTTCCTGTAGTGTGGCGACCAGAACTGCACACAGTACTCCAGCTGTGGCCTAACCAGTGTTTTATACAGCTCCATCATAACCTCCTTGCTCTTATATTCTATGCCTCGGCTAATAAAGGCAAGTATCCCATATGCCTTCTTTACCACCTTATCTACCTGTTCCGCCGCCTTCAGGGATCTGTGAACTTGCACACCAAGATCCCTCTGACCCTCTGTCTTGCCTAGGGTCCTCCCATTCATTGTGTATTCCCTTGCCTTGTTAGTCCCTCCAAAGTGCATCACCTCGCACTTTTCCGGGTTAAATTCCATTTGCCACTGTTCCGCCCATCTGACCAACCCATCTATATCGTCCTGCAGACTGAGGCTATCCTCCTCGCTATTTACCACCCTACCAATTTTTGTATCATCAGCGAACTTACTGATCATACCTTTTACATTCATATCCAAGTCATTAATGTAGACCACAAACAGCAAGGGACCCAACACCGATCCCTGTGGTACCCCACTGGCCACAGGCTTCCAGTCACAAAAACAACCTTCGACCATCACCCTCTGCCTTCTGCCACTAAGCCAGTTTTGTATCCAAAGTGCCATGGCACCCTGGATTCCATGGGCTCGTACCTTCTTGACCAGTCTCCTGTGGGGGACTTTATCGAAGGCCTTACTGAAATCCATGTATACCACATCCACTGCGTTACCCTCATCCACACGCCTAGTCACCCCCTCAAAAAATTCAATCAAATTAGTCAGACATGATCTTCCCTTGACAAAGCCAAGGGAAGATCATGTCTGACTACATTCCATCTATAATCGTGTTTTCAGTGATAAGCATCAAAGGCTCCACAATATTGACATGAAATAATTAACTTAAGACTCCAAAGGACAATTTCCAACAATTACACTGGCAATTAATTCTGGTCAGATAGTTTATTTTTCCCTCCCCTGTTAATGTGAACTATAAACTAAACCATATATTGGTACAGTTCCATGAGCACTGGAACCCTCTCTACCCACCTAGAACTGAACACTTTGATTAGATCCAGCCTGTAACTCACTCCCACGTATCGATCATTTGATACATAAACCATCTGAACCCCTCGATTACATTCCAGCCTGGGATTCAGTCTTGGGTCCACAATTATCATTTGAATCCTGGAAAAACATAGATCCATGGAATCTTACAGCACAGCGCAGTGGGACGTTTACTATGTTAAAGGAACATAGGAACAGGAGTAGACCATTCAGCCCCTCAGGTGTGCTCTGCCATTCAGTTAGATCATGGCTGATCTGTATCTCAACTCCATTTACCTGCCTTGGTTCCGTAACCCTTAATACCCTCGCCTAACAAAAATCTATCAATCTCAGTTTTGATATTTTCAATTGACCCCCAGCCTCAACAGCTTGTTGGGGGAGAGTTGGGGGAGAGAATTCCAGATTTCCACTGCCCTTTGTGTGAAGAAGTGCTTCCCGACATCACCCCTGAACAGCCTGGCTCTAATTTTAAGGTTATGCCCCCCTTGTTCTGGACTCCCCCACCAGAGGAAATAGTTTCTCTCTATCTACCCTATCAAATCCTTTAATCATCTTAAACACCTCAATTAGATCACCTCTTAATCCTCTACATTCAAGGGAATACAAGCCTAATCTATGCAACCTGTCCTCGTAATTTAACCCTTTCAGCCCCGAAAATATTCCGGTGAAATAAAGGTGCTATGTAAATGCACGTTGTTGTTGCTTAGAGAAATATTAGTGTCAGTTTATACACAAGCGATGATATACCTTACGATGTCTCTTATATTCTGGGACGTTCAGGCATCTGAGGGAGCGACGGAGGCTGCGTCGGCATCGGGAAGCACCAGGCCTGGATCGCGGAGGGAATCGGTGATGAGGCAGGACTATCGCCCCTGGAAGGTGCGCCCGGAGCCCAGCTGTAAACCCAAGCAGGAGTACACGCCGGCAGACACGCCCTTCGAGAAAGAGACACAGTACAAGAAGGATTTCAAGGCCTGGCCCATCCCCAAGAGGGGCGACCACCCCTGGATCCCCAAGGGAGAGAGGGGGAGCCAGACGCCTGCGCCCAGCGGAGAGGAGCCCGCGGGTTCGGTGGTAGCTGCGACGACACCAGCGGCAGGTCACGACCCAGCAAAGGGCAAAGTAGCGGATGCTTTGAACAGGCAGATCAAAGAGGAGAGAGGGACCAGCACCTCCTACAGGTAACTGAGTAACCCTGACAGGATTCCTACGATAACTTCACAAAGTTCACTTAGGATACAAAAGCAAGGATGTTATTGCTAAACCTTTTATAAATCACTGGTTAGGCCTCAGCTGGAGTATTGTGTCCAATTCTGGGCACCACACTTTCGGAAAGGATGTCAACACCTTGGAGAAGGTGCAGAATTTACTGGAATGGTACCAGGGATGAGGGATTCCAGTTGTGCGGAGAGACTGGAGAAGCTGGGATTGTTCTCCTTAGAGCAGAGCAGGTTAAGGGGAGATTTAATAGAGGTGTTCAAAATTATGAGGGGTTTTTATAGAGTCAATAGGGAGAAACTGTTTCCACTGGTGGGTCAGTAACCAGAGAACACAGATTTGAGGTAATTGGCACAAGAACCAGAGGAGAGGTGAGGAGAATTATTTTTACGCAGTGAGTTGTTATGATCTGGAATTCGCTGCCTGAAAGGGCGGTGGAAGCAGATTCAATAGTAACTTTCAAAAGGGGAATTGGATAAATAATTGAAAAGGAAAAATTTACAGGGCCATGGGGAAAGAGCAGGGGAATGGGACTAATTGGATAGCCCTTTCAAAGAGCCAGCACAGGCACGATGGGCCGAATGGCCTCCTTCTGTGCTGTACGATTATATGATTCTCTGAAATGATGGCCCAGCGGCCACACATTGCCTGGTGTAATACTGAGCCATGCAAGGCTATAAGGCCCTAATTGCAATCATTGGTCTTTGTGAGTCCAGACAATGGGGGTGAAATTAGACACGGGGTGGGGGAAACAGGCAGAATCGCATTTATCGCCCGTTATACAACTCACCCAATATCCCGATCTAGTGAAATCAATGGAACAGAATAACTGGCGAAGCTTATAACAGGCGATCGCTAATGCAACCCCAGTTTCTATTTTGTAAATATCCACTAGGATTTGATTGAAACATAGATAAAGGGTAGTGTTCTGCTCGATCCTTTCACTCATACTCCTTCTGCCCTGCCCTTTCACACTTGCCATCGTCCTTCTGCCATAGCCTTTCACTCTTACATAAGAACATAAGAAATAGGAGCAGGAGTAGGCCATACGGCCCCTCGATCTTGCTCCGCCATTCAATAAGATCATGGCTGATCTTCTACCTCAACTCCACTTTCCCTGCCTGATCCCCATATCCCTCTCTTAGAGTACAAAAATCTATCGCTATCGGTTTTGAATATATTCAATGACTGAGCATCTACAGTCCTCTGGGGTAGAGAATTCCAAAGATTCACAATCCTCTGAGTGAAGAAATTTCTCCTCATCTCGGTCCTAAATGGCCGACCCCTTATCCTGAGACCATGCCCCCTAGTGCTTGACTCTCCAATCTGGGGAAACAGTCTCTCAGCATCAACCCCGTCAAGCTCGCTCAGAATCTTAAATGTTTCAATGCAATCACCTCTCATTCTGCTAAACTCCAGAGAATGTAGGCCAGTCTACTCAATCTTTCCTCATGGGACAACTCTCTCATCCCAGGAATCAATCTAATGAATCTTCGTTGCACCAACTCTAAGGCAAGTATATCCTTCCTTAGGTAAGGAGACCAAAACCTTACACAGTACTCCAGGTGTGGTCTCACCAAAGCCCGTGTTCAGGAGAGGGCCCAATATTGCCATTTAATTAGCCAAGTTACTTCTTGTCTTTCGTTGCTTTATTAAAGCTCGTTGGTTTGATTAGACCATATGTATGGTACATTAGTGGTGCACTTGTGCTGATTCTTGTTAGCTGTACCTGCATGTTAACTTGCATTTATATAGCACCTTTCAAGACCTCAGGATGTCCCAAAGCACTTTACAGCCAATGAAGTACAGTCACTGCTGTAATGTAGGAATCTCAGCAGCCAATTTGCACACAGCAAGCTCCCACAAACAGCAAACACGTCCAGACAATTTGTTTTACTGATGTCAGTTGAGGGATAAATATCAGCCAGGACACTGGGGAGAACTCCCCTGCTCTTCTTCTTTTATGTCAACATGAGAGGGCAGACAGGGCCTCAGTTTAATGTCTCATCCGAAGGACGGCACCTCCAACACTCCATCAGGATTGGCACTGGGAGTGTCAGCCTGGATTATGTGCTCAAGTCTCCTGGAGTGGGGACTTGAACCCACGACCATCTGACTCCAGAGGTGAGAGTGCTACCCACTGAGCCACAGCTTATGTCACCCTTATTGGTCAAATCAAAATAGGCCCACAGATCCAGCATTGTGGACAACGTATTGCTACTGTGTAGAGGCAAGTCACGAGTTCCACAGGCTCGCAGCTGGAATAGAATGGCAGCCTTGGCATTATGTGTTGCCAGTGTTGGGCATTTGGGTTTGGCAGAGGTGGTGCTTTGCTTCCAGACACAGGGAGGAAAACAATCTCATGAGTCTTCCTGACCCCCGAGACCTGCGCCCAGCCTGGACGTATCACAGAGCGAAGAGACTTTTTGATCATGGTCTCAATTCCAGTTAAATTGACGTCCCTCAGGACATCAACGTTAGGCACCTCCACCAGCTTAAACGCCCACTCCCTCCACCACCGGCGCACCGTGGCTGCAGTGCGTACTATCTACAGGATGCACTGCAACAACTCGCCAAGGCTTCTTCGACAGCACCTCCCAAACCCGTGACTTCCACCACCTAGAAGGACAAGGGTAACAGGCGCATGGGAACACCGTCACCTACACGTTCCCCTCCAAGTCAACACACACCATCCCGACTTGGGACATTTGGAGGGGTTGGGTGCAATTGTTCTCTTAGGGTGGAGAAGGTTAAGGGGAGATTTAATAGAGGTGTTCAAAATGATGAGGGGTTTCGATAGGGTAGATAGTGAGAAACTGTTTCCACTGGCAGGAGGGTCGGTAACATAGGAACACGAGTAGTCCATTTAGCCCCTCCAGCCTGTTCCGCCATTCAATGAGATCATGGCTGATCTGTGACCTAACTCCATATACCCGCCTTAGCCCCATATCCCTTAATACCTTTGCTTAACAAAAATCTATCAATCTCAGATTTAAATTTAACAATTGAGCTAGCATCAACTGTCGTTTGCGGAAGAGAGTTCCAAATTTCTCCCACCCTTTGCGTGTAGAAGTGTTTCCTAACTTCACTCCTGAAAGTCCGGGCTCTAATTTTTAGGCTGTGTCCTCTAGTCCTAGAATCCCCAACCAGAGGAAATAGTTTCTCTCTATCTACCCTATCAGTTCCCCATAATATCTTGAAAACTTCTATCAATTCACCCCTTAATCTTCTAAATTCCAGGGAATACAACCCTAGTTTGTGTAAACCAGACGCAGATTTAAGATAATTGGCGAAAGAACCAGGGGCCGAGATGAGGAGAATTTTTTTTATGCAGTGAGTTGTTATGATCTGGAATTCACTGCCTGAAAGGGCGGTGGAAGCAGATTCAATAATAACTTTCAAAAGGGAATTGGATAAATACTTGAAAAGGAAAAATTTGCAGGGCTGTGGGGAAAGAGCAGGGGAGTGGGACTAATTGGATAGCTCTTTCAAAGAGCCGGCACAGGCACGATGGGCTGAATGGCCTCCTTCTCTGCTGTATGATTTTACGTGTACCTGACGCATGTTTGAAAATATCCTGGTCCCAACATTCCCTCTTTAATGACAGATATTAGACTGAATGACAAACACAAAGTGATAAATGAGATCTCCGTGGCAGATGGCCCTTTGCAAATGACATTTTGTGCTGCTTGTATTGGCTAAAGAGAGACTGCTGGTGTGCTGATACCCACCAGTTGGTTCCTATATAAGAACAAAGGGACTTTGTGCTGAATGCAGTGACTCAATACTAAAAGGCAGCTCAGAAAACTAGAAGTTTTCAGGTTGACATTTGACCTGCCCATGCCCATGAAACTTGTACCTTAACCGTGGTCATCACTCGGGTACATTGGGCCCTCGACAAAAGGGACATTCTTAAGGTGTATCAACATATGAGCAGACGAAATTGACAGGCAAGAAAAGACCTGCTGGTCCATCAAGTCTGCCCCACGCTCATGGTGACTGGAGTATCCTGACCAGACACTTCCTTACGCACCCCCCACCCCCACACCCATGTAATCTAAGAGGAGAGGCAAAAAAAAAGGGATAATAAGGGGAAAAAATATTCTCTAAAATTCCTCTCCGACTCCCCTCAGGCAATCGAAACCAGCTCAGGAGATCACACGGACCAAGTGTTATCTGTAAAGCCATTTACCTTCCATATGATGCGATTGCCCCAGTCAGGAATCGGTCCAGCTCCCTCTTGAAGGCAGAGAGTCCGCACCCACCACACCAGCCAGCAACGTATTCCAGAGGCTCACTGCTCTCTGTGAGCCCAGACGGCAAATGTCAGAAGGCCATTTGTCCCTGGAAGACGTTGCAACCAAGACTGATCCTGGCCCCTAACCTCCTCTTCCTCATCTACATGCTGCCCCTCGGTGACATGAACCATAGACAAGAGGGTCAGCTTCCACATGTACACTGATGACACCCAGCTCTACCTCTCCACCACCTGCCGCAATCCCAGGATCATCTCTTTCTCTCCATGACCCTGCCATCCACACCCCTATTTGTTTATATTTCTCCCCCCTTCGTAAAGTACCACGAGGCTCTCTGTAAATTCAAGTCCTTATTATCCACACGCATGCATCTTCCAGCAGAGTCGCTGAAGCGTAAGGAAAGCTGGCTGACTTCACCCCCCACTCCCCCTCCCCACCCCCCACTTCTCTCTAGCCAATGAGGCAGGGAACAATTATAGGATCTCACACTGCTGAAACCAGTTAACTTCCATAGAATTTACAGCACAGAAACAGGCCATTCGGCCCAACTGGTCCATGCCGGCGTTAATGCTCCTCCTCCCTCCCTTCTTCATCGAAACCTGTCAGCATATCCCTCTATTCCTTTCTCCCTCATGTGTTTATCTAGCTTAAATGTATCTATGCTATTCTTTTTTTTTATTTGTTCATGGGATGTGGGCGTCGCTGGCGAGGCCGGCATTTATTGCCCATCCCTTGAGAAGGTGGTGGTGAGCCGCCTTCTTGAACCGCTGCAGTCCGTGTGGTGAAGGTTCTCCCACAGTGCTGTTAGGAAGCGAGTTCCAGGATTTTGACCCAGTGACGATGAAGGAACGGCCGATATATTTCGCCTCAACTACTCCTTGTGGGAGCGAGTTCCACATTCTAACCACTCTCTGGGTAAAGAAGTTTCTCCTGAATTCCTTACTGGATTTATTAGTGACCATCTTATATTTATAGCCCCTAGTTCTGGTCTCCCCCACAAGTGGAAACATCTTCTCCACGTCTACCCTATCAAAATCCTTCATAATTTAAAAGACCTCTATCAGGTCACCCCTCAGCCTTCTCTTTTCAAGAGAAAAAAGCCCCAGCCTGTTCAGTCTTTCCTGATAATTATAACCTCTCAGTTCTGGTATCGTCCTTGTGAATCTTTTTTGCACCTTCTCCTGCCCCCAAATGTGGTAAGTTAACCCAAACCAGGGATCAAAACTGGTACATCTGAGCACTCTGTTGAAGGGTGACTTTGTACACTGAGCCAAGAGAGGGGTGAGCTCAAAGATCACTTTACAAAACGGGCACTTTCCTCTCCCAGGATGCTGGAATACAAAGGGGTGGCAGCTATGCTACAATTGTACAGAGCTCTGGTTAGACCACATCCGGAATACTGCGTTCAGTTCTGGGCACCGCACCTCAGGAAAGATATATTGGCCTTGGACGGGATGCAGCACAGATTCACCGGAATGATACCAGGGCTAAAAGGGTTAAATTATGAACACAGGTTGCATAGATTAGGTTTGTATTCTCTCAAGTATAGAAGATTAAGCGGTGATCTGATTGAGGTGTTTAAGATGATTAAAAGATTTGATAAGGTCGATAGAGAGAAACTATTTCCTCTGGAGGAGGGAGTCCAGAACAAGGGGGCAGAACCTTAAAATTAGAGCTAGGCCGTTCAGGGGTGATGTCAGGAAGCACTTCTTCACACAAAGGGGAGTGGAAATCTGGAACTCTCACCCCTAAAAAGCTGTTAAGGCTGGGGGTCAATTGAAAATTTCAAAATGGATATTGTGTTCCAATGTGATTTCGACAAGTTGGGTGAGTGGGCAAGAACAGATGCAGTATAACGTGGATAAATGTGAGGTTATCCACTTTGGTTGTAAAAACAGAAAGGCAGATTATTATCTGAATGGTGATAGATTGGGAAAAGGGGAGGTGCAACGAGACCTGGGTGTCCTTGTACATCAGTCGCTGAAAGCCAGCATTCAGGTGCAGCAAGCAGTTAGGAAGGCGAATGGTATGTTGGCCTTCATTGCAAGAGGATTTGAGTACAGGAGCAGGGATGTCTTACTGCAGTTATACAGGGCCTTGGTGAGACCGCATCTGGAGTATTGTGTGCAGTTTTGGTCTCCTTATCTGAGGAAGGATGTCCTTGCCATGGAGGGAGTGCAACGAAGGTTTACCAGACTGATTCCTGGGATGGCAGGACTGACGTATGAGGAGAGATTAGGTCTATATTCACTAGAGTTTAGAAGAATGAGAGGTGATCTCATTGAAACATATAAAATTCTAACAGGACTAGACAGACTAGATGCAGGGAGGATGTTCCCGATAGCTGGGGAGTCCAGAACCAGGGGTCACAGTCTCAGGATACAGGAAATGCCATTTAGAACTGAGATAAGGAGAAATTTCTTCACTCAGAGGATGATGAACCTGTGGAATTCTCTACCACAGAAGGCTGTGGAGGCCAAGTCATTAGATGTATTCAAGAAGGAGATAGGTATATTTCTTAATGCTAAAGGGATCAAGGGATATGGGGAAAAAGCGGGAACAGGGTACTGAGTTAGACGATCAGCCATGATCATTTGGAATGACGGAGCAGGCCCGAATGGCCAAATGGCCTACTCTTGCTCCTATTTTCTATGTTTCTATTGATAGATTTTTGTTAGGCAAGGACATTAAGATTACGGAACCAAGGGGGTAAATTATGTTATGATACAAATCAGCCATGATCTCATTGAATGGCGGAACAGGCTTGAGGGGCTGAATGGCCTCCTCCTGTTCCTATGTTCCAATGCTCCTCTCACCGAAAATAGAGAAAAAAATTAATTCACAAAATTAAATGCTAGTAACAGTTCAGACATGAGAAAAGTTGCAACATAACAGCTGTTTAATGCGGTGCTTTGTCTGAATCTATCCGGGACTTGGTGAATGTTTTCAGCGGCTCCACAGATGTGCGCACGCAGCTGGAAACAAGCTCCTCTAAACCAAGCTGACTTGCAACCTGCTCATTATCCAATCAGACCCCATGGGCTTAATTAGCGATCTCGTTCAGCCAGCCCAGTGACTTGTTGTTATTTTGCCTCTCGTGGATAATTAAAATGCTCTTGATTCTCCGATCACAAGGCCTCCAGCGGTCTGGGGAGGACAGGGAAGGGGGAGGGGTGTTGCCAAACATACGTTAAGGGTCAGCAAACACTGGGGCTCGGCAACAATTATAGAATCATAGAAAGTTACGGCACCGAAGGAGGCCATTCGGCCCATTGTTTCCGTGACGGCCGAAAAAGACCTATCCAGCTTAATCCCACTTTCCAGCACTTGGTCCGTAGCCCTGTCGGTTACGGCACTTCAAGTGCACATCCAAGTACTTTTTAAATGAGTTGAGGGTTTCTGCCTCCATCAACCTTTCAGGCAGTGAGTTCAAGACCCCCACCATCCTCTGGGTGAAAAAGTTTCTCCTCAGCTCCCCTCAAATCCTTCTACCAATTACTTTAAATCTATGCCCCCTGGTCACTGACCCCTCTGCTAAGGGAAATAGGTCCTCCCTATCCACTCCATCTAGTCCCGTCATAATTTTATATACCTCAATTAAATCTCCCCTCAGCCTCCTTTGTTCCAAAGAAAACAACCCCAGCCTATCCGATCTTTTCTCATAGCTAAAATTCTCTAGCCCTGGCAACATCCTCGTAAATCTCCTCTGTACCCTCTCCAGTGCAATCACATCTTTCCTGTAATGTGGTGACCAGAACTGTATGCAGTACTCAAGCTGTGGCTTAACCAATGTTTTATAGAGTTCTAGCATAACCTCCCTGTTCTTATATTCTATGCCTCGGCTAATAAAGGAAAGTATCCCACATGCCTTTTTAACCATCTTATCTACCTGTCCTGCTACCTTCAGGGATCTGTGGACATGCACTCCAAGGTTCCTTTGTTCCTCTCAGTATCCTCCCATTTATTGTGTACTCCCTTGCCTTGTTTGCCCTCCCCAAATGTATTACCTCACACTTCTCTGGATTGAATTCCATTTGCCACTTTTCTGCCCACCTGACCAGTCCATTGATATCTTCCTGCAGTCTACAGCTTTCCTCCTCTCAATCAACCACACGGCCAATTTTTGTATTGTCTGAAAACTTCTTGATCAAGCTCCCCGCATTCAAATCCAAATCATTAACATATACCACAAGAATTTAGAGATACAGAGAGGAGCTGTCGGCACCTGCCTACTGATTCAATAAGGGTCAGAGTGCATCTATCCGAATATTCTTCCTTTACAGTCTAGTGATTGGACGCAAAGATGTACTTTTATCATTGGCCGATACCCCAGACTCGTCACCTCAAGTTGCTACCACTACCGACAGACCTGTAACCTCCAATACTCCTCCCTGGTGTTGCATCATTCATAACACCGAGACACAACTCGAGACAGGGAGAGGACGCTCCCTAGTTGTGCCGCTGGCTGTTTTTCACGGGAGGGGCATTAGTCCTGCGGGGGGGGGGTGTCCCCCATGAAAAGGCTCTGTTTGGGAGCCCCCACGTATTAGTTGTTTTTTTTAAATTCATTCTCGGGATGTGGGCATCGCCGGCATTCATTGCCCATCTCTAGTTGCCACAACTGAGTGTCTTGCTAGGCCACCTCAGAGGGCAGATAAGAGTCAATTGTGTTGGTGTTGGAGTCACGTATAGGCCCATATAAGGACAGCAGGCTTCCTTCCCTGAAGGACATTAGTGAACCAGTTGGGTTTTTATGACAATCCAACATCTTCATCGTCACTTTTATTGATATCACATTTTTATTTTCAGATCTGTTTTTGAACTGAGTTCAAATTCTCAAACTATCATGGTGGGATTTGAAGTCATGGTTTAATGTGGATTAGTCCAGGCCTCTATTATTAGTCCAGTAACATAACCACTACACTAACATACCCTACTCTTTCAATTGATTTTCATTCGTCTGCATTACATTGACACTATTACTGCATATTATTAATGAAGGACTTGCATTTATTTAGCACTTTATTACAACTCTCAGGAACATCTCACATACACATTGGCCCCGATCACAGCACTGACGCTGGGATCGTGCCCACACGGTGCACTCTAGCCCTGTCCCCAACGGAGTATGCAGAGTCAGGGGTAGGGCACCTAATTTTGCATGGGGCTGGGGGACGCCAGCGCCATTACGGGCACATCTCGAACACCCACCTTGCCCCCTCAGGCTGGATCGTCTGACATAACGTTAGCTGTGGCTCGTTGGTAGTTCTCTTGTCTCTCAGTCACGAAGGTCGTGAGTTTAATTCCCATTCCAGAGATCTCAGCAGATACTCCAGTGCTAGTACTGAGGGAGCACTACGCTGTCAGTGGTACCTTCTTTTGGATTAGATGTTAAACCGAGGCCCAGTCTGCCCTTTCAGGTGGACGTAAAAGATCCCATGGCACTATTTTGAAGAAGAGCAGGGGAGTTCTCGCTAATTGATCACCCTCCCCACATCGTGTTATTCTTGCGCTCCCACTCTCACTCTGGAGCAGTCTGGCACGTGCTGGGAGCTCTGCCCCAATTTATCTGAGACCCTGCATTAAGCAGAGTGCCTGACTATCAGCTCCCATAAGGTGCTGTGCTCCCTGCGGAGCTGGGCAGTGATGATATTTCCTTAGGCTCTTCTGACAAGATGTAATTATTAGTTAGCGGGAATGTGCATCAGTTAAAATGGCAGTGCTGTAATTGTTAGCGGGAGATGTAGTTTGTGTGGAGTAATTGATAGCTGGGAGTTATTCCGCTGTGACCTACACAGGGGGTTGAGGTGTTACTAGCTTTTTGTCAAGCCCATAGTCGCTATCAATCTCTTGCTCAAAGACCATTCTCATTGGTTCAAAGGCTGGAATGTGATCAACTATCTCAGCATAGATTTCAGGATGAAAGGGTTAAATTATGAGGACAGGTTGCATAGACTATTCTTGTATTCCCTTGAGTATAGATTATTAAGGGGTGATCTAATTGAGGTGTTTGAGATGATTAAAGGCATTGATAGAGTAGATAGAGAGAAACTATCTCCTCTGGTGGGAGGAGTCCAGAACAAGGGGGCATAACCTTAAAATTAGAGCCAGGCCGTTCAGGGGTGATGTCAGGAAGCACTTCTTCACACAAAGGGGAGTGGAAATCTGGAACTCTCTCCCCCGAAAAGCTGTTGAGGCTGGGGGGTCAATTGAAAAATTAAAAAGTGAAATTGATTGATTTTTGTTAGATTAGGGTATTAAGGGTTTCGGAACCAAGGCGGGTAAATGGAGTTGAGATACAGATCAGTCGTGATCTAATTGAATGAATTAACAGGCTTGAGGGGCTGAATGGTCTCCTCCTGTTCCTGTTATTATTGGCCTTGGAGGGAGTGCAGCGTAGATTTACTGGAATGATACCTGCACTCCAAGGGTTAAATTATGAAGCGAGATTACACAAACTAGGGTTGTAGTCCCTGGAATTTAGAAGATTAAAGGGTGATTTGATCAAAATTTTCAAGATATTAAAGGGAACTGATAGGGTAGATAGAGAGAAACTATTTCCTCTGGTTGGGGAGTCCAGGACTAGGGGACAGAGTCTAAAAATTAGAGCCTGGACTTTCAGGAGTGAAGTTAGGAAACACTTCTACACGCAAAGGGCGGTAGAAGTTTGGAACTCTCTTCCGCAAACGGCAGTTGATGCCAGCTCAATTGTTCATTTTAAATCTGAGATTGATAGATTTTTGTTAAGCAAAGGTATTAAGGGATATGGGGCTAAGGCAGGTAGATGGAGTTAGGTCACAGGTCAGCCATGATCTCATTGAATGGCGGAACAGGCTGGAGGGGCTAAATGGCCTCCTCCTGTTCCCATTAATTCATGAAATGCCATACCAAAAACATCAGTGGAAGCAGAACCTATAATAGCTCTTAAACGGAAAATGAATACATTTTTAAATCAATTCTCGGGATGTGGGTGTTATTGGCAAGGCTGGCATTTATTGTCCATCCCCCAGTTGCCCTGAGAAGGTGGTGATGGGCCTTCTCCTTGTGGTGAAGGTGCTCCCACAGTGCTGGTAGGTAAGGAGTTCCAGGATATCGATCGAGTGACGATGGAGGAACGGCCGATATATATCTAAGTTCAAAATCATGACAGGTTAGATAAAGTAAATAAAGAGAAACTGTTCCCATTGGCGGAAGGGTCAAGAACCAGAGGACACAGATTTAGGGTGATTGGCAAAAGAACCAAAGGCGACATGAGGAAAAACTTTTAACGCAACGGATGGTTACGATCTGGAATGTGCTGCTTGAAAGGGCGGTGGAAGCAGATTCAATCGTGGCTTTCAAAAAGGATAGATACTTGAAGGGAAAAAATTTGCAGGGCTGTGGGGAAAGAGCAGGGGAATGGGACTAACTGGATTGCTCTTACAAAGAGCTGGCAGAGGCTTGATGGGCCGAATGGCCTCCTTCTGTGCTGGAACGATTCTATGATTCAATGACTCTATTCTAAGTCAGGACTTGGAAGGGAACCTGGAGGGGGTGGTGTTCCCACAGCATCGCTGCTCTTGTCCTTCTCGGTGGTGGAGGCTGCAGGGGAGGGAGGTATGGTTGAACTCACCTTGTTGAGTTGCTGCAGTACATCCTGCAGCCACAGTATGCCGTTGAGGGAGGGAAGTAGATTTTGAGCCTGGTGACAGGAGTATCATCAAGCGAACTGCTCTGTCCTGGACAGTGTCAAGCTTCTTGAGTGTTGTTGCAGCTGAACTCCTCCATCAAAATCCCCTGACTTGAGCTTTGTAGTTGGTGGAGAGGCTTTGATGGGTCAGGAGGCGAGCCACTCATCACAGTTGCCTCAGTGTTGATATGGCTGGTCCAGTTCAGCTTGTGGTCGGTGGTGCCCCCCTGACAGCGAGGGACTCAGCGATGGCGGTGCCATTAAAGGTCAAGGGGAGATGGCTGGGCTTTCTCTTGCTCGAGATGACCATTACCTGGCACTTAAGTGGTGCGAATGTTACCTGCCAATTGACCGACCAAGCCTGGGTGTTATCCAGGTCCTGCTTTAGGCTGGCGTGGGCTGCTTTAGTATTGGAAGTGTTGTGAATGGAGCTCAACACTAGAATCGTCATCGAGCAGCCCCACTCCTGAACTTATGATGGAGGGAAAGTCACTGATGAAGCAATTGAACATGGTTGGGCTGAGGACATGTCCCTGAGGAGCTCCTGCAGTGATGTCCTGGGGCTGGGATTACTGGCCTCCAACTACTGCAACAGTTTGGAAATGTTGAGAGAGACAAGATTGGGATTGTGGTCTCTATGCCAGGAATGAGAGTTCTGGATGCAGTCTTATGCTTACAGACTTATTAGAGGAAATGATGCTCATAAACAATACAGTAATGTGAAGGCTGCAGGAGACCTCGCATTACAGTTGCTGAGCTCAGTAGCAGGGTGGCCAACCCTCGATCTTCCTAACTTCACATTACATTGGTCCGATTATTATACCCTTAGCTATAGGCCATTATGTCACATTCCTCCCGTATCCATAGTTTACATCAACGTCCATTAGCTCAGCATTCCAGAGACTTGCTGTTTCTATGGTACCAGTAAGTGAGAGATCCACGGCCGTCTATGATGGGCTTAAGACATAGCATAAGTAACCTGTCTAACTATATTTAGGGGAAAGGTAAAAGCAACTCCTTGTATGCTTGTAAGGCAGATAAATTTATCTACCAGAAGGTAGAACTATACAAAGAACAGAAAACTTCATGAGTCCAGCTTGTACCAGCCACGGAGGGGCCTGGAGGGTCTAGACTGGTTGGGCATGTTCCAGATATTCCCGGTTTCTAAAGGCACTGTCTTTTAATCACAAAATGGAGTCCTCAGCGCAACATAGAACCCAAACGCAATCTTACTCAGTGGGTAGCACTCTCACCTCTGAGTCAGAAGATCCATAAGACCATAACCATAAGAGATAGGAGCAGGAGTAGGCCATTCGGCCCCTCGAGCCTGCTCCGCCATTCAACGAGATCATGGCTGATCTGATTTTTACCTCAACTCCACTTTCCCACCTTTTCCCCATATCCTTTGACTCCCTTGCTGATTAAAAATTTGTCTAACTCAGCCTTGAATGTATTCAATGACTCAGCCTCCACAGCTTTTTGGGGTAAAAAATTCCAAAGATTCATGACCCTCTGGGAGAAGAAATTCCTCCTCATTTCCATCTTAAATGGGCGACCCCTTATTCTGAGACTATGCCCCCTAGTTTTAGATTCCCCCATGAGGGGTAACATCCTCTCAGCAACTACCCTATCGAGTCCCCTCAGAATCTTGTATGTTTCAATAAACTCTCCTCTCATTCTTCTAAACTCCAATGAGTATAGACCCAACCTGTTCAATCTTTCCTCATAAGACAACCCTTCCATACCCGGAATCAACCTAGTGAACCTTCTCTGAACTGCCTCCAATGCAAGTATGTCCTTCCTTAAATAAGGGCACCAGAACTGTATGCAGTACTCCAGGTGTGGTCTCACCAGCGCCCTGTACAGTTGTAGCCTGACTTCCCTGCTTTTATACTCCATCCCCCTTGAAATAAAGGCCAATATTCCAATTGCCTTCTGGATTACCTGCTGCACCTGTATGTTGACTTTTTGTGTTTCATGTACGAGGACACCCAGATCCCTCTGTACCGCAGCATTTTGGAGTATTTCTCCATTCAAATAATATTTTGCTTTTTTATTTTTCCTCCCAAAGTGGATGACTTCACATTTTCCCACATTATATTCCATCTGCCAAATTTTTGCCCATTCGCTGAACCTGTCAATATCCCTTTGCAGACACTTTGTGTCCGTATCACAACTTGCTCGTGGGTTCAAATCCCACTCTAGAGATTTGAGCACATAATCCAGGCTGACACTCCCAGAGCAGCACTATTGGAGGTGCCGTCTTTCGGTTGAGACGTTAAACCGAGGCCCCCTCTGCCCTCTCAGGTGGACGTAAAATATCCCATGGCCCTATTTGGAAGAAGAGCAGGGGAGTTCTCCCCGGTGTCCTGGGGCCAATATTTATCCTTCAACTAATATCACTAGAACAGATTATCTGCTCACTATCACATTGCTGTTTGTGGGATCTTGCTGTGCGCAAATTGGCTGCTACATTTGCTACATTACAACAGTGACTACACTTCAAAAAGTACTTCATTGGTTGTAAAGTGCTTTGGAACGTCCTGAGGTTGTGAAAGGCGTTACATAAATGCAAGTCTTTCTTTCTTCTTCATTTCCCTTACAACAACCGTCTCCCTTTGTGTCAGGTTCGAGTCCAACCACTGGAGGCTTTTTGTTATAAACTGGATAGCCAGGTGGTGAAGGATGGAATACTAGAGCCTGGTCTTCAGTTGCTTCCAAGCCTTTATTCACAGAGCTCCACATTATCCCACATCGCACCCTAGATCAGCTCTCTTATAAATGGATACAAGAGAGTCCCCAATTGATACGCATCACCGGAATACAATTAACACCAATTGATACAAATCACATGGATATAATTAACACTTTATTCCTTTGGCCCCCATTGGTCTCAGTTTTGCATGGTACCTTACTCGGTCAAATGCTGCCTTGGTCTTGAGGGCAGCTATTCCCGCCTCTCCTCTGGCAATCAGCTCGTGTGTCCACGTCTGGATCAAGGTTGTGATGAGGTCTGGAGCCAAGTGGTCCTGGCATAACCCGGACTGAGCTTTGGCGAGCAGATTATTGGTGAGTAAGTGCCGTGTTATCGCCACTACTGATGACTCCTTCCATCACTTTACTGATGATTGGGAGGAGGCTGATCGGAGGGGGCAATTGACCAGGATAGATTTATCCTATTTTTGTGGACAGGACACTCCCGGGCAATCTTCCACATTGTCGGGTGGATGCCAGTGTCATAGCTGTACTGGAACGGCATGGCTAGGGGGCAGCGTGGTCTGGGGGCACAGGCCTTCACCACCACAGTCAGGATATTGTCAGGGCCCACAGCCTTTTCAGTCAGCTGCTCCTGAATGTCATGTGGGGTCAACTGAATTGGCTGGACTCTGGCAACCCTTTATCATTTTAAACACCTCAATCAGATCCGTCTAAACTCAAGGGAATACAAACCAAGTTTATGCAACCTGTCCTCATAATTTAAGCCCCAGTATCATTAATGGTGAACTTTGCTGCTCCTCATCCATACACTGTGACTCCTAAATCCTTCAACAACAACTTGCATTTATATAGCGCCTTTAACGTAGTAAAACGTCCCAAGGCACTTCACAGGAGCGATTATCAAACAAAATTTCACACCGAACCACATAAGGGGATATTAGGACAGGTGACCAAAAGCTTGGTCAAAGAGGTAAGTTTTAAGAAGTGTCTTAAAGGAGGAGAGAGAGTTAGAGAGGCGGAGAGGTTTAGGGAGGGAATTCCAGAACTAGGCAGCTGAAGGCACGGCCGCCAATGGTGGACCGATTAAAATCGGGGATGCTCAAGAGGCCAGAATTGGAGGGGCACAGAGAGCTCGGAGGGTTGTAGGGCTGGAGGAGGTTACAGAGGTAGGGAGGGGCGAGGCCATGGAGGGATTGAAAACAAGGATGAGGATTTTTAAATCGAGGCGTTCCTGGACCGGGAGCCTATGGAGGTCAGCGAGCACAGGAGGTGATGGGTGAGTGGGACTTGGTGTGAGTTAGGGTACGGGCAGCAGACTTTTGGATGAGTTCAAATTTAGGACATAGATGTAGTTATGTTGGCGTTTCCCACAAGGTGGGTGAATGAGGCAGGGTACCATGAGATGCTGCTCGTTCTGTGCCACTGAAACCTTTGACTGGTTCCTGTGGGAAGCTTACAGCAACCGAAGAGGACCATAAACTATATGCTGGTAGTAACAGGCCAGTTCATGCAGTGCTTACAGGGCAATGCACTGTGTGTGTCCTGGTGCTGTGCCTGTGTGAGGATGAGTAAATGTAGAAGATGTGACAAGAAAAGGATGAGTCTAGGCCTCAGCTTTGGGGAGGCCTCTAGCATCCGCTCCCTCCCCCCGCCACTCCCTCTATGCTGTCATTAACAATAATGGCCTCCTTAATTGCTGTCAGCAGACAGAAGCTGGCTAGCCCTCCTCCCATCTACACTTGTTCCTCCCTGGAAGCAGGGGAGCAGCGTTGAGATGTTGAAAGTTTCAAGGCTACGGACACAGAACCCTCGTGTTCCACCGACATCCCTCTGTGTGTGTGTGTGTGTGTGTGTGTGTAAGTAAATGACCCTGTATCATGCAGCTAGGTTGTGTTCGAAGACCTTTTAAGATGTCAGTGTGACAACAGCAGCATTTACACTGTGCCCTTATCGTCTTCGCAGGGGCACAATCAGACAAAATTTAACACCGAGCCAAAGGAGGAGATATTAGGACAGGCGACCAAAAACTTGGTCAAAGAGGTAGGTTTTAAGGAGGGTCTTAAAAGAGAGAGAGAGAGAGAGAGAGGGGTGGAGAGGTTTAGGGAGGGAATTCCAGAGCTAAGGCACGGCCGCCAATGGTGGGGGCGAAGGAAGTGAGGGATGCACAAGAGGCCAGAGAATGCAGAGTTCTTGGAGGGTTGTAGGGGCTGGAGGAGGTTACAGAGACAGGAAGGGGCAAGGCCATGGAGAGATTTGAATACGAAGGTGAGAATTTTAAAATTGAGGCATTGGCGGACAAGTTGTTCCAGTTATAAGTTGCAGCTTGAATATATGCCCTGCTGGAGTATGAGTGCGCGTGGCAAGCAATGCAAGGCTGGTTGAGTGCTCTGCATGGGGCAGTAGTACATGTGACAGGCAACACTTTGTGGTACCCCTTTAAAAGGCTGCAGCATTGCAGGAAACCTTGACGCCGTGCATGTGAGCTCCCCGGGGTGGTCCAGCTGGTGGGCAGGAGGTTGCTATGAATACTTCAAAAAAATCCCAAAGCCAGAGGTTCAGGTTGGAACAGTCGTGTGCAGCAAATCGGGTAACGGGCCCACTACACACTGCTCTTGTCTCAGGTTAACACATCGTAGAAAATCTACACTAAACATTAAGTTGGGTGGAGTTCATGGAAGGAATGGGTTAAATGGGCCAATGGCCTTTCCATGCTCCAATCATTCTTTATGTACTGTAACAGAATGTTATTACAGGATGTGTCAGCTGTGGCTCAGTGGTAGCAATCTCACCTCTGAGTCAGTAGGTTTGTGAGTTCACGTCCCACTCCAGAGACTTGAGCATATCATCCAGGCTGACCCTCCCAGTGCTGTACTGAGGGAGTGCTGCACTGTCAGAGGTGCTGTCTCTCAGATGAGACATTAAACCAAGGCCCCACCTACCCTCTCATAAAAGGTCCCATGGCCACTATTGGAAGAAGAGCAGGGGAGAGTTCTCCCCTGTGTGCTCGCAGATATTTATCCCTCAACTAAAACAGATTATCTGTTTGTGGGAGCTTGCTGTGTGCAAATTGGCTGCCATGTTTCCTACATTACAATAGTAGCTACAATTCAAAAGTACTTCATTGGCTGTATTGCACTTTGGGACGTCCTGAGGGACTGAAAGGCATGATATAAATGCAAGTCCTTTCCTTCATTCTTGTGAAGATGTCTTTCCCTGCAGCGTCCTCTTGGAAGAACTCTTTCTTTCTTTCGTTAATCTCAACTGAAATGGGTGAATATTTGTCTGTTCCCACAGGAACGAGTTCAGACCCTGGACGGCAGACGTCAAGCCCACCAAGATAATCAAAGCCAAGCAACTGTACCACCCACCGGAGGACAAGGTTGCCCATGAAACCAGTTACAACACCACCTTCAGGGGGCAGTTTAGCAAGCGGGCGGAAATCATCAGACCAGGGACTGCGGACACCAAGATCTCTGAGCGCAGGAAGATGCGCAGTCTCTACAGTGAAGCTTACAAGGAACCGGCCAAGGTAAGGCTGAGATCCCACAGTCTCACACCTCACTCTTCCAACATGGTCTCCACGGTTACCAGAATCTACAATCGCTTGCATTCAGTTCTGGGAACCGCATCTCGGAAAGGATCTATTGGCCTTGGAGGGGATGCAGTGCAGATTCACCAGAATGATACCGGAGCTTAAAGGGTTGAATTGTGAGGACGGGTTGCATAAATTTGGCTTGTATTCTCTCGAGTATAGAAGATTGAGAGGTGAGCTGATCGAGGTGTTTAAAATGATAAAGGGGTTCGATAGGGTAGATAGGGAGAAGCTATTTCCTCTGGTGGTGAATTCCAGAACAAGAGGGCGTAACCTTAAAATTAGAGCTAGGACATTCAGGGGTGATGTCAGGAAGCACTTCTTCACACAAATGGTAGTGGGAATCTGGAACACTCCCCCACAAAAGGCGGTGGATACTGGGGGTCAATTGAAACTTTCAAGCCTGAGATCGCTAGATTTTTGTTGGGTAAGGGTATCAAAGGATATGGATCAAAGGCGGATAAATGGAGTTAAGATACAGATCAGCCAAGATCTAATTGAATGGCGGAACAGGCTTGAGGGGCTGAATGGCCTGCTCCTGTTCCCATGTAAATCTCTCCACCTCCCTCTCCTCTTTTAAGACCTTCCTTAAAATCCACCTCGTTGACCAAGCTTTTGTTCACCTTTCCTAATATCTCCTTCTTTGGCTCAGTGTCCATTCTCCTTATACCTTGGGATGTTTTTTCTACTTTAAAAGGTGCTATTTAAATCCAAGTCATTGTTGTACTGCAAAAACACACATTCACAAGAGCACAAAAACACACAGGCACACATGCATATACTCGCACACTACAGTGAAAAGAAAAATGTTAACTCTAACTTCTGGGGAAACCAGAGAAGCTGGGGTTGTTCTCCTTAGAGCAGAGAAGGTTAAGGGGAAATTTGATTCGAGGTGCTCAAAATTATGAGGGGTTTTGATAGTGTAGATAGGGAGAAACTGTTTCCACTGGCAGGAGGGTCGGTAACCAGAGGACACAGACTTAAGATAATTGGCAAAAGAACCAGTGGGGAGATGAGTGTAGATGAAAACATAAAATTACAAAGCGATATTGATAGATTAGGTGAATGGGCAAAACTGTGGCAAATGGAATTCAATGTAAACAAATGTGAGGTCATCCACTTTGGATCTAAAAAGGATAGAACAGGGTACTTTCTAAATGGTAAAAAGTTAAAAACAGTGGATGTCCAAAGGGACTGAGGGGTTCAGGTACATAGATCATTGAAGTGTCATGAACAGGTGCAGAAAATAATCAATAAGGCTAATGGAATGCTGGCCTTTATATCTAGAGGACTGGAGTACAAGGGGGCAGAGGTTATGCTGCAGCTATACAAAACCTTGGTTAGACCGCACCTGGAGTACTGTGAGCAGTTCTGGGCACCGCACCTTCGGAAGGACATATTGGCCTTGGAGGGAGTGCAGCGTAGGTTTACTAGAATGATACCCGGGCTTCAAGGGTTAAGTTATGAGGAGAGATTACACAAATTGGTGTTGTATTCTCTAGAGTTTCGAAGGTTAAGGGGTGATCTGATCGAAGTTTATAAGATATTAAGGGGAACGGATAGGGTGGATAGAGAGAAACTATTTCCGCTGGTTGGGGATTCCAGGAGTAGGGGGCACAGTCTAAAAATTAGACCTTTCAGGAGTGAGATTAGAAAACATTTCTACGCACAAAGGGTGGTAGAAGTTTGGAACTCTCTTCCGCAAACGGCAATTGATACTAGCTCAATTGCTAAATTTAAATGTGAGATAGATAGCTTTTTGGCAACCAAAGGTATTAAGGGATATGGGCCAAAGGCAGGTATATGGAGTTAGATCACAGATCAGCCATGATCTTATCAAATGGTGGAGCAGGCACGAGGGGCTGAATGGCCTACTCCTGTTCCTATGTTCCTATGTTCCTAGAACTTTTTTTACGCAGCGAGTTGTTATGATCTGGAACGCGCTGCCTGAAAGGGCGGTGGAAGCAGATTCAATGGTAACTTTCAAAAGGGAATTGGCTAAATACTTGAAAAGGAAAAATGTGGAAAGAGCAGCGGGCGGGGGATTGGGACTAATTGGATAGCTCTTTCAAAGAGCCGGCACAGGCAGGATGGGCCAAATTGCCTTCTTCTGCGCTGTAAGATACTAACTTCCGTCGTATGTGATACATGTGAGTAAGCCCATCATTTTGTCCCCTCTTCTCTTCAGCCGGAGAAGCCCAGCGTCCAGAGTTCGAAACCAAAAAAGCCATCAAGCCATAAACCCCCCAAGAAGGCCAAAGAGAAACAGATCACGTCTGGACGGGCCGTGAAGAAAAAGGCAACAGAGAACGTCCCTGCCCCGAAGCCGGAGGAAGGAGGGAAGAGCCAGGAGATCAACAACAAATTAGCTGAGGCTAAGGAGTGAAGGCGCCACACGTTTGTAACTGAGGCCACTGGAAACCGATCAGACCTTTCTCATCGTACAAGGACACCGCTGAGTCACTCACAGGTCACAGGTCACAGGTCATGCCTTAGTGAGTTCAATAGCCCCTCAAAACTATGGGGGACGATTAACCACAATAACCCTTTCACCTGCTTACTAAGTTACAAGATGTATGATTCCCCCATTAGCCCAGCAATGGAACTCAGGTTACATCTCTGAACCCTGTATTAACGTATCTGCAAACAGTTAACCTCCAGCATCAATGGCACTGGTGGATTGGTAACTACCATCACCACACACTGCTGCTGTGGGGACGAAAACAGGTGCCAATCATCGACAGACAGTCAATATTATAAAATAGTAGCAGATTTCAAGGCGTGGTTTCAGGGCACTGATCTCTTCTCGGGAGTCCAGCTGTAAACCACTTCAATTTCTGTTCCCACAGTGTGCAGTGTTTTCCGAACTGGTCGATTAGCTCCCATTATTCTACACATAAACCATCTGAACCTCTCAATTAGATTTTAGCCTGGAATTCACTCCCAGGTATCTGTTATTCTACACATAAACCATCTGAACCTCTCAATTAGATTCCAGCCTGTAACTTAGTACCTGGTATCCATTATTCTATATATAAACAATCCAAACCTCTGGATTAGATCCCAGGCTGTAACTCACTCCCGGGTACCTGTTATTCTATTTATAAACCACCCGAACCCCTCCATTAGCTTCCAGCCTGTAGCTCAATCCTGGGTATCTGTTATTCTCTATGTTCCAGGTATTGTATCCTAAAGATTAGCCATCTCATAGCTGGGTCCATAAGCTACAATTTGCCACAGGCATTATAATCATGGAATCTTACAACACAGAAGGAGGCCATTCGGCCCGTCGTGCCTGTGCCGGCTCTTTGAAAGAGCTATCCAATTAGTCCCACTCCCCTGTTCTTTCCCCATAGCCCTGCAATTCTCTCCCCTTCAAGTATTTATCCAGTTCCCTTTTGAATCTGCTTCCACGGCCCTTTCAGGCAGTGCATTCCAGATCATAACAACTCACTGCGTTAAAAAAAATTCTCCTCAACTCGCTTCTGGTTCTTTTACCAGTTACCTTAAGTCTGTGTCCTCTGGTTACTGACCCACCTGCCAGTGGAAATAGTTTCTCTCGATCTACTCTAGCAAAACCCTTCATGGTTTTGAACACCCCTATCAAATCTCCCCTTAACCATAATGAATAACTGCCCTCATTCAACTCTTCCACCTGACCCCTCAGCCCAGCCCAAGGGACTCAAGGGCCTACTTGTCTGCTTGGACAGTGAATGGGACTAAGGAGACAGGGACCAACAAAAGAAAGAAGGGAATCTCGTCAGGTCTTTTTATAGCTCTCTGTTTATTGTCCATCTGTTTTTTTACAGCGTAATTTAGGGTTAGCACTTTCTGCCAACTCCAAAAACCAGACGGGGTGGACTGGGGAGTGTGGGGGTGGGAACAGGAACAGAATTAATTTCTATTTGCAAAATCAGCCCATGTTGTGACCCATTCAAAAAACCAGAGGGGTGAGGACCCTGCTATAGGTGGCTGCTGAGGCTGGCAGGGGAGAGGTTGCTTTATCTAGGATATCACCTGGATGTAGCCCCACTGAAGGCCTTGCTGAGCATTGACTGGAGATGGTGCACATTCTCCAATTGATAGCTGGCTTCCTCCTAGGTTGTGTTAATGTTCACACACACGCGCACACGCACGTGCACACACACACACACAAACACACGCGCTCGTGCACCCGTGCACACCCACGCTGTTTCACGCACATGCCAGTGCGTGGGAGCGTGCACACGTGACACACACACACAAACATCCGTGCACGTGTGAACATGCGTGCGCACAGACCCGAGCGTGTAAACACACGCGCACACGTACACTTTATCGCAGGCCTCTCTTCTTCAGTGACACTCCCTGTAACCACAGCGACGAAGGAAAATGTACAATAATCATAGATTCCTGCCGGCGGTTTCTCGACACGATGGGAAGATTCTACTCGATGCCACGTGGCCCAGACCCTGTTGCTGACACACCGATAGTTTTCTGTTGATTGTGCCGGGCACACCACACTTGGTGCTATTTCATTCATGTTGTGGCGATGGGAATGACCAATTAATGTAAGTGTAAAACTCCCGATTGTGATGTGCTTGTGACCTTTGCTTGCAGTTATTTACCAATAAAAGCAAATTGCAAACACTTCCAATGTGTTCTCTCTCACTGTCATTCTGTGTCTCGTTCTCTGTCTGTCTCTCTGTTTGTCTCTTTCTGTGTCTCTCCTGCTCTGTGTGTGTGTCTCTCTTTGTCTCTCTTCCTTTGTGCGTGTGTCTTTTTCTGTGTCTCTCTTGCTCTGTGTGTGTCTCTCTTTCTGTGTCTCTCTAGCTCTGTGGTCTCTTTTTCTGTGTCTCTAGCTCTGTGTGTGTGTGTATCTCTCTCTTTCTGTATCTGTCTTGCTCTGTGTGTCTCTGTGTCTCTCTTGCTCTGTGTGTGTGTCTCTCTGTGTCTCTCCCTGTTGCTCCCTCTCACTCTGTGCCTCTTTTTCTGTTTCTCCCTGTCGCACTCTCTGTCTGTCTTTCTCAGTCTCTCTGTATCTGTCTACTTTTATCTCGCTCTGTCTCTCTCTCACTCTGTCTTTCTGTCTCTGTGTTTCTCTCTCTCGTTCTCTTTGTGTATCTCTGTCTGTCTGTTTGTATCTCTTCCTCTAACTGTCTCTCTCTCTGCTTCTATGTGTTTCTCTCTGCCTTGCTATCAGTCTTTCTCTCCGTCTCTATGTCTCTTGCTTTGTTTTGTTTTCTATCTCTCTGTTTTCGTCTGTCTGTCTCATACTCATTCTCTCTCTCCCCTCTCCCATAGCTTGCCGCAAATGCTACCCAGAGTGAGATTGAGCTGTACAGACCCATCAGTCCCCAATTTGGTCTCCTGGTCTGTGCTGAATTAGCCGATTTCAACCAGACACCAGTTGAGGTGAGTCAGTCCCCCTAGGATAGAAAGAGAGAGAAGCAGCCAGTGCAGTATTGAGGGAGTGCTGCATTGCCGGAGGTGCTGCCTTTCGGATGAGGCGTTAAACCGAGGCCCAGTCTGCCCTCTCCAGTGGACGTAAAGGATTCCACGGCACTATTTTGAAGGAAAACAGGTGAGTTCTCCCTGGTGTCCTGGGCAAATATTTATCCCACAACCAACATCACCATCAGGTCTTTATCACATTGCTGTTTGTGGGATCTTGCTTTGCACAAATTGGCTGCCACATTTCCTACATTACAACAGTGACTAAACTTCAAAAGTACTTCATCGGCTGTAAAGCACTTTGGGACATCCTGAGGTTGTGAAAGGCGCTGTATAAATACAAGTCTTTCTTTTCTTTTTCTTTATCCTGCATCATATTAGGAGAGAGCAGCCTGACCTGACAATACAACCAGTCAGTATTACGTTCAGGAAAGTAATCAGATTAGAATGCGTTAATCCACTGTCTGCCATCTAAAGCCCCTTCTGTTGTTCAGATTTAGAAATCCCTTCTGAAAGGAGCACCCATTGTCCCTCGCTGCAGTCAGCGCAACAGGATCTGACATCTCGCAGTTACCAGAGCAATCACTCGACATAGAGTGATAGTCTCTTACAGCACGGACGGAGGCCCATTCGGCCCATCGTGTCCGTGCCGGCTCTTTGAAAGAGCTATCCAATTAGTCCCACTCCCTTGTTCTTTTCCCCGTAGCCCTGCAAATTTTTCCTTTACGAGTATTTATCCAGTTCCCCTTTTGAAAGTTACTGTTGAATCTGCTTCCACCGCCCTTTCAGGCAGATCGTAACAACTCGCTGCGTAAAAAGTATTTTCCTCATCTCCCCCCCTTGCCAGTTCATCTGTGATATTTCTCAAAGTGCAGCAGGAATCTGGAAGCTTCTGAATTCAACCTATTCCTGCTGCTACCCCCCACCCGATAATACCTGCAATGGACTGGAAGATTTACACAACTTGTTGCAATTCCTTCTGTTTCGCGACGAAGGCCTGGGCTGGCCCGGGCTGGACTGGGCCCTGCACTTCATCCTAAGCTTTGCCAGCTCTGCCCCCTCGCTGACCCAGTGGAAGTGCCTCCAATTTACCAATGGGCCAGGATGGGTTTGGGTGTATGCCTGGAAATTTCATCACATGACCTCCTCCTTCCAACCATCCCGCCCACACCCCCCCGCCATTGGTCGCCCGACACGTCCATCCTCACGTGGCCCCGCCTTCCCACAGCCAATCGGAAAGTGAACATTACGGGATTGGATGATTCTCAACAGTCAGTCAATCAGCCTTTTCTATCCCAACTCCAATATTTCCATAACTAATAATTTAAAGATTTATTTTTAACACCCCTTTGATTTTTGCTTCCTGGGTTTTGCTCTCAACGGTGTCTGGAAGATTAATCTTCAATTCCCGGCAATCCTGGAGAGTTGGCAACCCCTAGCCTGAGAGGAAGCATCTATGATTCCTCGCTTCCCTCCAAGGGCACCGTGAAATCACCACATGGGGAACCCCAGTCGCTGACCTGTGTTTTGCGATCAAATGACATCGGTGAATTTAGCACATATACACATACACTTATCACACCGACAGAATCACACTAGGGGGTCGATTTTCACCCCCTTCGCCTGACGTTAATGGGGCGTAAACGGCCTCAAAATGGGGTCGATAGCCGTACCACCCCCATTAACACCGGCCATGAGGCCAGCGCCATTTTGAAAGGGGCCTCCCATGTTAAACTTGTACAGAACCTTCGTTAGACCACACTTGGAGTACTGGGAACAGTTCTGCTCTCGTTATTATTAAAAGGAAACAGAGGCATTGGAGAAGATGCAAAAAGGATTTACTGGGATGAAACCAGAACTGAGAGGTTATACTTATCAGGAAAGGCTGAACAGGCTGGGGCTCTTTTCTCTAGAAAAGAGACGACTGAGGGGTGACCTGATAAGTTTATGAAAGGGTTTGATAGGGTAGACGTAGAGAAGATGTTTCCACTTGCGGGGGAGACCAGAACTAGGGGCCATCAATATAAGATAGTCTCTAATAAATCCAATAGGGAATTCAGGAGAAACTAACAGTGGTTAGAATGTGGAACCTGCTACCACATGGAGTAGTTGAGGCGATTAGCATAGATGCATTTAAGGGGAAGTTAGATAAACACATGAGGGAGAAAGGAATAAAATGATATGTTGATGGGATGAGATGAAGCAGGGTGGGAGGAGGCTCGTGTGGAGCATAAACACCGGCATGGACTAGTTGGGCCAAATGGCCTGTTTCTGCGCTGTACATTCTATATAATAGCACTGGGTGTCCAAAGTGTCCGCCTGTTTCATGCGACAGGCCCTTTTTAATTTGGAAATTGGAGTCCTATGACATAAATAGGGCCTCCAGATCAATCCAGACACCTTAAGCATCATCTCAGTGCCCAATTATTGTTCTGGTGCACAAATGGACCTCATTACACCAATGCTCAGTTCATGCCACGGGCTATAGCCGCAAAGGATGGCCTTTGACCTCCCAGAAGTCGTGCCAAGACTGGCCTTTCTGGGTGAAAGAGTGCTGCGATGATGACTGCATTAAATCGGAGGCTTTCGTTTGCGTGATATGGTCCTGCTGCTTGCAAACGAGCTTCCGCTGGGAGCAATTATCTTAGCCCACAGTACTTTGTGGGGCCGTTAATGGGGCTTTCACGGAATTCATGCCAGCTCTCAGCTAACGAGAATAATCTTGGGCCTAACGCGGGCCTAAATGGAGGAATTCCCCGAGCTGGCCTGGGAACTCCCCCAGGCATGCCCCATTAAAAGTAAAGGGGGTGGAGGTGGGGTGGGGTGGGGGAGTGGAATGGGGTGACAGAAGACTTGCTTGAGAAATGGGCAGAGAGAGCAAAGCGCTAATGTAGAGGAAAACCTCAGGGGAAATTTGAGTAAACCTCTTACTTAAATCATGATTTCCCAGCCTGAAATAAGGAGATTACAAATTATTCATACAGCGAAATGCGCATGAGTGCAGACAGGATGGTAATGGGTGTGACAAATGGAAGTTCATGCATTGAGTCCTACTGTGACAGCCCGTTGATAACCAGGCCGAGATTGACTAACTCAGCACAGATGGGACAAGCCTGGGACTTTTTCATTAGTACGGTGTAGTGCTATACTGAGGGATTGTTCCTTCCTCTGTTTCATAATATATTTCATTTCATTTTTATGTGAAGGTAACCGGGCCATACAACAATATACTTATATCGTGTCTTTAATGTAGTAAAATGTCCCAAGGCGCTTCACAGGAGTGCAATCAAACGTAATTTGACACCGAGCCACATAAGGAGATATTAGGACAGGTGAGGTAGGTTTTAAGAAGATTCTTAGAATCATGGAATAATAGAATCATAGAAGTTTACAACATGGAAACAGGCCCTTCGGCCCAACATGTCCATGTCGCTCAGTTTATACCATTAAGCTAGTCCCAATTGCCTGCACTTGGCCCATATCCCTCTACCCATGTAACTGTCCAAATGCTTTTTAAAAGACAAAATTGTACCCGCCTCTACTACTGCCTCTGGCAGCTCGTTCCAGACACTCACCACCCTTTGAGTGAAAAAATTGCCCCTCTGGACCCTTTTGTATCTCTCCCCTCTCACCTTAAATCTATGCCCCCTCGTTATAGACTCCCCTACCTTTGGGAAAAGATTTTGACTATCTACCTTATCTATGCCCCTCGTTATTTTATAGACTTCTATAAGATCACCCCTTAACCTCCTACTCTCCAGGGAAAAAAGTCCCAGTCTATCTAACCTCTCCCTATAAGTCAAACCATCAAGTCCCGGTAGCATCCTAGTAAATCTTTTCTGCACTCTTTCTAGTTTAATAATATCCTTTCTATAGTAGGGTTACCAGAACTGTAGGGGGAGAGAGAGGTGGAGAGGCGGAGAGGTTTAGGGAGGGAATTCCAGAGTTTAGGGCCTAGGCAGCTGAAGGCACGGCCGCCAATGGTGGAGCGAAGGAAGTGCAGGGATGTGCAAGGAGCCAGAGAACGCAGAAATCTCGGAGGGTTGAGGGGCTGGAGGAGGTTACAGAGATCTTGGAGGGTTGCAGGCCATGGAGGGATTTGAACACAAGAATGAGCATTAAAGGAGGAGAGAGAGGTGGCGAGGTGAGGAGGTTTGGGGAGGGAATTTCAGAGCTTAGGGACGAGACGGCTGGGGTCATATTCTTTACAGGGCACAAGCAGTAAATACAGTGCAATGAGGCTCTTCATGGTGGGTGGGAGATTAAACATCCCAGTGCAATTTAAGCTGTACAGAATACAGGCAGTTAAACAGCCCCTTTGGATCATTCAGTGTCCAGAAAATACTGGTGCTTCAAACTCTTTGCATAGTCATGGTTAACGATCGGGTGGCACTGTCGTAGAGACAAGAAGCAATCAATCAGATCTGTGTTGAGGTGATCCGATACTCTGATGTCATTCCAGGAGGTTGAGAGACACCAATTAGCAGCTGAAACGAGCATCAAAAGCCACGTGGGACTATGATACAGTGACAATAACAGAGAACTGGCTCAAAGAAGGGGAGGATTGGGGGCTTAATATTCCTGGCTACAAGGTATTAAGGAAAGATAGGGAAGGAAAGTAAGGAGGGAGGGCGGGTGGTTGTATTGATCAAAGAAACTATTATAGCACTGGAAAGGGATGATGTAGTTGAGGTGTCAAAGACAGAATCTATTTGGTTAGAATTAAGGAACCACAGAGAAGCTATTACACGACTGGGTTTATACTATAGGCCACCAAATAGTGGGAAGGAGATGGAGGAGCAAATTAGCAGGCAAATTACAGAAAGATGCAAGAACTTTGGAGTAGTGGTAATGGGGGACATAATTACCCCAATATAGAAACAGTGTGAAGGGCAAAGAAGGGGAGGAATTTCTGAAATGTGTACAAGAGAACTTTCTTGATCAGTGTGTTTCCAGCTCAACAAGGAAGGAAGCAGTGCTGGATCTAATTCTGGGGAATGAAGTGGGGCAAGTGGAGCATGTTTCAGTGGGGGAGCATTTGGGGAACAGCGATCATAATATCATTAGGTTTAGAATAGTTATGGAAAAGGTCAAGGAACAATCAAGCATAAAAATATTTAACTGGAGGAGGGCAAATTACAGTAAATTAAAAAAGGGATCTTGCCCAGGTGGATTGGAATCAGAAATTGGTGGGCAAAACAGTAAATGAACAATGGGAGGCATTCACGGAGGAGATGGTTCTGGTACATAGTAGACACATCCCTATGAGGGGAAAGGGAAGGGCATCCAAAGCTAGAGCTCCCTGGATGACTAAAGTTATAGAGAATAAAATGAATCAGAAAAAGGAGGCTTATGATAACTGTAAGGTTCATTATATAGTAGAGAACCAGGCTGAATACAGAAAGTACAGAGGAGATCTAAAAAAGAGCATAAGAGGGGCAAAGAGAGAGTATGAGAATAGATTAGCAGTTAACATAAAAGGGAACCCAAAATTCTTTTATAAACATATAAATAGTAAAAGGATAGTCATTGGAAGGGAGGGGGTGATTAGGGTCAAAAAAGGAGATCTTCTTGTGGAGGCAGAGGGCATGGCTGAGGTACTAAATGAATACTTCGCATCCGTCTTCACTATAGAAGAGGATGCTGCCATTTTAGCAGTAAAGGAGGAGGTAGTAACGATATTGGATAGGAAACAAATAGATAAAGAGGAGGAACTTAAAAGGTTAACAGTACTCAAAGCAGAAAAGTCACCCACTCCAGATGGGATGCATCCTAGGTTACTGAGGGAAGTAATGGTGGAAATTGCGGAGGCTCTGGTCACAATCTTCCAATCCTCCTTAGATATGGGGATGGTGCTGGAGGACTGGAGGATTGCAAGTGTTACACCCCTGTTCAAAAAAGGGGAGTGGGATAAACCCAACAATTTCAGGACAGTCGGCCTCATGTCAGTGGTGCAGAAACTTTTAGAGACAAGAATCCAGGACAAAATTAATTGGCACTTGGAAAAGAATGGGCTAATAAAGTTAGCATGAATTTGTTAAAGGAAAGTCGTGTTTGACTAACTTGATTGAGTTCTTTGATGAAATAACGGAGAGGGTTGGTGAGAGTAGTGCGGTTGATGTGTATATGGACTTTCTAAAGGCATTTGATAAAGTACCACATAATAGACTTGTTAGCAAAATTAAAGCCCATAGGATTAAAGGGACAGTGGCAGTGTGGATACAAAATTGGCTGAGGGACAGAAAGCAGAGAGTAGTGGTGAACGGTTGTTTCTCAGACTGGAGGGAAGTATACAGTGGTGTTCCCCAGGGGTCAGTATTAGGACCACTGATCTTTTTGATGTATATTAATGACCTGAACTTGGGTATAGAGGGGATAATTACAAAGATTGCAGATGACACGAAACTTGGAAATGTAGTAAACAATGTGGAGGATAATAACAGACTTCAGGAGGACAGAGACAGACTGGTGAAATGGGCAGACACATGGCAGATGAAATTTAATGCAGAGAAGTGTGAAGTGATGCATTTTGGTAGGAAGAATGAGGCGGGGCAATATAAACTAAATGGTACAATTTTAAAGGTGCTACAGGAACAGAGAGACCTAGGGGTTTATGTACACAAGTCTTTGAAGGTGGTGGGACAAGTTGAGAAGGCTGTTAAAAAAGCATATGGGATTCTGGGCTTTATTAATAGAAGCATAGACTGCAAAAGCAAGGAAGTCATGCTAAACCTTTATAAAACACTGGTTAGGTGCCAGCTGGAGTATTGTGTTCAATTCTGGGCACCACACTTTAGGAAGGATGTCAAGGCCTTAGAGAGGGTCCAGAAGAGATTTACTAGAATGGTACCAGGGATGAGGGACTTCAGTTATGTGGAGAGACTGGAGAAGCTGGGATTGTTCTCCTTAGAACAGAGAAGGTTAAGGGGAGATTTGATAGAGGTGTTCAAAATCATGAACGGTTTTGATAGAGTAAATAAGGAGAATCTGTCTCCAGTGACAGAAGTGTTGGTAACAAGAGGTCGCAGATTTAAGGTAATTGGCAAAAGAACCAGAGGCGACATGAGGAAACATTTTTTTACGCAGAGAGTTGTGATGTTCTGGAATTCACTGCCTGAAAGGGCGGTGGAAGCAGATTCAATAGTAACTTTCAAAAGGGAATTGGATAAATACTTAAGGGAAAAAAATTACAGGGCTATGGGGAAAGAGCAGGGGACTGGGAATAATTGGATAGCTCTTTCAAAGAGACGACACAGGCACGATGGGCCGAATGGTCTCCTACTGTACTGTAATATACTAGGATGCTATGATAAATGATTAGGCCCAGTTAAGTTTAAACATCACAGTTTACTACAATGTTACAACGGCTTGGTGATGTATAGCAAGCCCACTACCAGAAAGAAAGAACTCCCATTTATATAGAGCCTCCTACAACCTTAGGACGTCCCAAAGCATTTTACAACCAATACTACTACTTTAAAAGTGTAGTCACTGTTGTAATGTAGGAAACATGGCAGCTGATTTGCACACAGCAAGATCCCACAAACAGCAATGTGATAATAACCAGATAATCTGTTTGTTAGTGATGTTGGTTGAGGGATAAATATTGTCCAGGAAACCAGGAGAACTCCTCTGCTCTTCTTCACATCATGCTATGGGATCTTTTACATCCACCTGAAAGGGCAGACAACATCTCATCCAAAAGACAGCACCTCCGACAGTGCAGCACTCCCTCAGTGCTGCACTGGGAGTGTCAGCCCAGGTTAGGTACTCAAGTTTCTGGAGTAGGACCTTCTAACTCAGCAAGGTGAGAATGCTACCCACTGAGCCAAGGCTGACAGCTAGCCCTGAACACTTAGGGAAGTATTAACTGAGGAGTCTAGATGGACAAAGGCAGGGAGTTTTACTGGAATATCAGAGAATGGAATCAACCACAACAGGCCAGGCCATTGGTAACAGAGAGAGGGGGAGGCGAGGGGAGAGAGATGAGTATGGGAAGAGAGAAAGAGCAAGGGGGAAGGGAGGCAGACAGATGGGAAGGAAGCGAAAGGGAAGGGGAGAGAGGGGGAGGAAGAGGAAGAGGAAGAGGGAGAGGGAGAGCCAAGTAGAGAGATTTAAGACAGAGACAAACAGATAGATACTGAGTAGGGAAGAACGGGGAAAGGTAAAGATGGATAGAGAGAGGAAGAGAGAGAAGGAAAATCGCCACTGCAACCAGAAATAAGCACCATGAGATCATTTATACATTAGCCCATCATTTCACCAATCAGAAATAAGAGCTGTTTCCCATGATAGGAGAGTCACTGAGGTCCCCATTCTCAAGCACACACTCAATCTCATTGGCTATGTGGTCTGTTGCTGGGCAACCTGCAGAAGTTTCAGTATTGGCAGAATCAGAAAGGTTAGGGTCCAAAGAACAATTTGTACATTCTCTTAGAAACTGACGGAATGAGAGAGAAACAGGCTGCATGTTAGAACAAATATTCCCTAGAAGAAAGCAAGGCTTGCGTTTATATTACATTCACATCCCTCATAGGCATCACAAAACACTTCACATACAATCAATTACTTTGAAGTGCGTTGATTTCCATTTCCAATTTGTCGCACAGCAAGATCCCGCAAACAGTAACGAGATGAACGGCCAGTTAAAAAAAGTTTTGGCTGGTGTTGGTGGAGGGAGGAGTTGGTGGTCAGGACACCAAGAGAGCTCACTGCTCTTCTTCCTCACTCCCTGTGAATAGTGTTTGGGATCTTTAACATCCATCTGGAACAGGCAGATGGAACCCCAGTCTACTGTGTCATCGGAAGGACAGAGTCTCCAACAACCTTTGTTATGGGGTTTCTCTGCCGATTGGAAAAATGAAGTGCCGTGACCCCCTCAGTCACTGAGCAATGATTAGCCCAAGGTTCATAGTATGTGAGAGGGTCTACTTTAATATCTTGCTGTCTGGGACTGAATGGCCTACTCCTCTTCCTATGTTCCAATGGTCCCATGTTCCTATGTTCCTATGTTCCAATGTTCCAATGTTGCTATGTTCCTATGTTCCAATGTTTCTATGTTCCTATGTTCCAATGTTCCTATGTTCCTATGTTCCAATGGTCCCATGTTCCTATGTTCCAATGTTCCAATGTTCCTATGTTCCAATGTTTCTATGTTCCTATGTTCCAATGTTCCAATGTTTCTATGTTCCTATGTTCCAATGTTCCTATGTTCCAATGTTGCTATGTTCCAATGTTCCTATGTTCCAATGTTCCTATGTTCCAATGTTTCTATGTTCCAATGTTCCTATGTTCCAATGTTCCAATGTTGCTATGTTCCTATGTTCCAATGTTTCTATGTTCCTATGTTCCAATGTTCCTATGTTCCTATGTTCCAATGGTCCCATGTTCCTATGTTCCAATGTTCCAATGTTCCTATGTTCCAATGTTTCTATGTTCCTATGTTCCAATGTTCCAATGTTTCTATGTTCCTATGTTCCAATGTTCCTATGTTCCAATGTTGCTATGTTCCAATGTTCCTATGTTCCAATGTTCCTATGTTCCAATGTTTCTATGTTCCAATGTTGCTATGTTCCAATGTTCCAATGTTCCTATGTTCCTATGTTCCAATGTTCCAATGTTCCTATGTTGCTATGTTCCAATGCTCCCATGTTCCAATGTTCCTATGTTGTTATGTTAAAGGCAATATAGAGTGACATAGAATTTACAGCACAGAAACAGGCCATTCGGCCCAACTGGTCTGTGCTGGTGTTTATGCTCCACACGAGCCTCCTCCTTCCCTACTTCATCTCACCCTATCAGCACATCCTTCTATTCCTTTCTCCCTCATGTGTTTATCTAGCTTCCCCTTGAAGGCATCTATGCTATTCGCCTCAACTACTCCATGTGGTCACGAGTTCCACATTCTAACCACTCTCTGGGTAAAGAAGTTTCTCCTGAATTCTAATTATTGGATTTATCAGTGACTATCTTATATTTATGGCCCCTAGTTCTGGTCTCCCCCACAAGTGGAAACATTTTCTCTATGTCTACTCTATAAAACCCCTTCAGAATTTAAAAGACCTCTTTCAGGTCACCCCTCAGCCTTCTGTTTTCTAGAGAAAAGAGCTCCAGCCTGTTCGGCCTTTCCTGATAGTTATAACCCCTCAGTTCAAGTTGTTGATGCTGCTCTGATTTTCTTCACGCAATATAATTCAAAGCAACTCACCTTTAAACAACTACCCGAATCCAGTGGAACCAACAGGCAGCAAAACCCAGTAATGTCTTATTCATGCAGCTCACTCTATCCTCTCGATTTTATTTATTCATCGTTTCCCATTCTCTGACGTACTGCCTTTCAGTTCAGTCAGGCTTGGCTTCGCGCTAGGCCCAAGGGAGCTTGACAGCGAGGTGTGATTGTCAAGCTGTGTTAGCACATCCCAGGCATGTCTCAAACAAAAGAACAGAAAAAAGATTCGCATTGATGCAGAGGCCTGTCTCGTCTCCCGGCACTTTACATGCAAATAATTATATTGCAGTGAGGTGGTTGTTGCTGTGAGGGCAAAAACACAGCTGGTATAAATTCTCGCATTACCACACCAACCGTAACATGGTGGATGACTGTGTTCATCTGCTTTTGGTGGTGTTGGTTGAGGGATGAATATTGGCCAGGGCACCGGGAAGAACTCCCCTGCTCTTCTTCGAATAATGCTATGGGAATAATGGCAGAGCACATTGGCGGAATAAATTACAGTACACATTGCAACACTGCCTCTGAATGAGTCACACGCCCGCTTATAAGCCAGGACCCAGGAAGAGGATGAGAATAGAACATGAAACGTTGCAAGTAGCGATGGGCACTGATTAATATTTTCCCCTTAAGTTCTGCAAATGGAGAAATAGAGCACGATTTTAACATTGAAAAACGGGTGGGTTGGTGACGGGGAGGCATTCAAAATCACAACCATTTCAGACCGACCCCAACCAATCCCAACCCGCCTTCAACCCTCCCCCAACCCACCTCCAACCCACCTCCAACCCTCTCCCTCCTCCTTTAAGACGCTCCTTAAAACCTACCCCTTTGACAAAGCTTCTGGCCGCCTGTCCTAATATCTCCTTATGTGGCTCGGTATCAAATTCGGTTTGATGATCGCTCGTGTGAAGCGCCTTGGGACGTTTTACTGTGTTAAAGGCGCTATATAAATGCAAGCTGTTGCTGTTGTCGGTCTGCTGAGGTGATGTTGAGGCTTTGAAAAGGGTGCAGAGGAGGGTCATTGGATTAATTCCCAGTTTGAAGCATCTTAGTTATCAAGATTGGCTAAAAGAACTGGGACCCTGCACTTTAGCGAAGCCTGGACTTGGGGGGCGATCTGACCGAGGTTTATAAGATGATGAAGGGAATAATTTGTGTTCAAGTTGACAGTTTGTTTCTATTAAATAGTTTTCGGGAGGAGCCAGGGTCACAATTTTAAGTTGTATGAGGCCAGATCGAGGTTAGATGTCAGGAGGTGGTTCCTTTCCCAGAGAATAGTGGACCTCTGGAACAGGCTGCCGGCTCGTGCGGTGGACACCGATCCACTGAATTCCTTCAGTTGAGAGTCGAACCTGTTTCTGGCTGGGGAGGTGATCCCATCTTACAAAAGATATGTAAAGCACAGAATTATCAGGGCCAGAGTGATCTCCAGGACTAGTTTCGATCGCCTAAGGGGACGGAGAGGAATTTCCTAGATTTTTTTTCCCCCAAATTATCCTGGGTTTTTATCTGGCTTTTCGCCTCTCCTCGGAGGTCACATGGTTCTGGGTGGGGTGGGGAGTGTATATATAGTGATACACAAGGTATCACAGTTGTGTGGGACAGGCTGGATGGACCAGTGGGGCTTTTTCTGTCAGTCACTGTTCGGATGCAGCCAGGAGTGGGAGAAGGAATGTTTAAAAAAAAAAATAACCTATCCATAAAATCTGCGCCTTAACACAGCTTAACATTCCCGGCCTACGTTTTAAAAGCGAGTCCAACCATCCATTTTATTTACTTGGTGATGTTTCGAATCCACCGCACAGCAGAAATTGAAGAGTAGGCGTTTGAACTGGGCAGGTGGTGAGGGGATTAAAACATTAGCATTAATTATTGATGTCTTCACAGCGAGCAGTGGGGGACTGGTGGGCAGTGCACAACGTACAGGCCGGTGCGAGTGATAAATGTGGGTCATTCAGGGTAAGACCGCTGCGCACGCCTCCAAACAGATGTTTGCTGGGGAGGAGGGCGGGGGAGGGTAGAGAGAGAGAGAGAGAGCGAGAGTCGACTTAAGGAGATTCTCAAACAGAAACTAATGCCAGCTCATTCTTGCTGATTTTATTCCCATTTGTGGCTCGTGATTAAAGAAAAGGTTGAAAGCAGAAAACCAGGCCGCTAAATTTTTGCTGTTTAACAGCTTCAGTGTGTTCCCCCTGAGAAGCTGATGTTAACCATTAAAAGTGGCCAATATCAACAAGGCCCAAGGCACACGGGTCTGCGCACAGCAAGCAGTGACCTTTTAAACGCAGTCATCTTCCAGAAAGGCCGACTCACCTCACTGAGTAATCAGATACAAAAATCAATACTCGCTCGGCACAGACGTCCTTTTTGTGAAGGGTTTTCAGACTTGTGCTGAGAAACAGAGGGAATCGCGGACTGTCATCCTCAAAAGAACAATGAAAATCCTGGAATCCAATACAGTAAAAAAGTGATTTATTCAGTCACTGTAAACTCGTAAACTTGATTATAGGGAATAGCAGCCCCTGTGTATATTGTAGGGAATAGCAGCCCCTGTGTATATTATAGAGAATAACAGCCCCTGTGTATATTGTAGAGAATAGCAGCCCCTGTGTATATTATAGAGAATAACAGCCCCTGTGTATATTGTAGAGAATAACAGCCCCTGTGTATATTGTAGAGAATAGCAGCCCCTGTGTATATTATAGAGAATAACAGCCCCTGTGTATATTGTAGAGAATAGCAGCCCCTGTGTATATTATAGAGAATAACAGCCCCTGTGTATATTGTAGAGAATAGCAGCCCCTGTGTATATTATAGAGAATAATAGCCCCTGTGTATATTATAGAGAATAGCAGCCCCTGTGTATATTATAGAGAATAACAGCCCCTGCGTATATTGTAGAGAATAGCAGCCCCTGTGTATATTATAGAGAATAACAGCCCCTGTGTATATTGTAGAGAATAGCAGCCCCTGTGTATATTATAGAGAATAACAGCCCCTGTGTATATTGTAGGGAATAGCAGCCCCTGTGTATATTGTAGAGAATAACAGCCCCTGTGTATATTGTAGAGAATAGCAGCCCCTGTGTATATTATAGAGAATAACAGCCCCTGTGTATATTATAGGGAATAGCAGCCCCAGTGTATATTATAGGGAATAGCAGCCCCAGTGTATATTATAGAGAATAACAGCCCCTGTGTATATTATAGGGAATAGCAGCCCCTGTGTATATTATAGAGAATAACAGCCCCTGTGTATATTATAGGGAATAGCAGCCCCTGTGTATATTATAGGGAATAGCAGCCCCTGTGTATATTATAGAGAATAACAGCCCCTGTGTATATTATAGAGAATAACAGCCCCTGTGTATATTATAGGGAATAGCAGCCCCTGTGTATATTATAGAGAATAACAGCCCCTGTGTATATTATAGAGAATAACAGCCCCTGTGTATATTATAGGGAATAGCAGCCCCTGTGTATATTATAGAGAATAGATCGGGTAAGTGACTGGCTTTTATCTGCCCCCCACCCCCCGACCCGATTTCCACCTTGCGGGATACCTGAAATCTGGGCCATAGAGGCAGAGAGTTAGGCAGACAGAGAAAGAGACATATAGAGACAAAGAGAGACAGAGGGGATGAATTTAACCTAACCCGACCTGAGGGAAAATGGCACGATCAGATCAAGCACCCATTTTACATCCGTCCTTTTATTCTCCATTGAAGTCAATAAATGGAGAGACAGATAGAGTAAGAGACAGATGGAGAAAGACAGATTGAGTGAGACAAAAAGGGAGAGACATACAAAGACAGAGAGCTGGACAGAGAGAGGGAGAAAGAGAGACAGAGAGAGAGAGACAGGAAGACAGAGAAAGAGAGAGAAACACAGAGTGAGAGAGACAAAAACAGAGAGAGAGAGACTGAGACAGAGACAGAGAAAGACAGAGGGAGATAGATAGAGAGAGAGAGACAGACAAAGACAGAGAGAGCGAGCCAGAGAGAGACAAACACCGAGAGGCAGAGAGAGAGACAGAAAGACAGAGAGTCAGAGAAATACAGACAGAGACAAAGACACAAAGACAGATGGGGACAAACAGAGAGAAAGCAAGGTGGGGGAGACGAGGAAAGAATGGCCTTTCTGCTCTGCCATTTTCCATTCTGCTGCTTTTCTAGCTGTCACTGGAGACTATCCTGTTTGATTTGCCAGACTGAAGGAAGTGCTATTCCACCAGGGGAGCCTGCAGCCCCTGCTCCCCTGAGAAAATGGGTGAGAACGCTGCGATACTCTTCAGTTATTTACACTGGGGGCTGTACAATCGACAGCAATCAACGGGAGATTGTTTATCAATGTACAGCACATTTGTTTCCATAGAAACCGGGGGGCCTGGTTGGTCCCGTGTTTGAAGAGAATAGCTGGACCTGGCTTTAATTGATGGGGAGGGAGTGGAGCAGGGGACAGCTGGTAATATTGGTCTCCAGACCCTGGAGGCCAGACCTGGGAAGGAACTCACATATAATTAACATTGTTCAGTCTCCAATGTCTCGGCTGTGAAAGGAAGAGAAAGGGAGACGGGCAGAGGTTATGGTTAGGCTCGAGTGCAAATTGAATATACATTAAAGGGGCATTCTTTGTGCTGCGGCGAGGCTGTGAAGCATAACAGAATATTAGAAGGTAAACGAGAGAGGGGAGCAGACTGGGCGATCGCTTTGCTGAACACCTCCGCTCTGTCCACAAGCGTGACCCTGACCTGACGGTCGCTTGCCATTTTAATTCCCCGTCCCACTCCTACTCTGTCCTCGGCCTCTTACACTGTTCCAACGAAGCTCAACAGAAGCTCGAGGAACAGCACCTCATCTTTCGTTTAGGCACTTTACAACCTTCCGGACTCAACACTGATTTCAATAACTTCAGATCAGAACCACTGCTCCCATTTTTCTCCGGTCAGCCACTGCTGGTAATGGTTCTGCTGCTGCCATTTACAGCTACTCCTGACCAATCTTTTGTTTCTTAACCTGTCCCATTACCGCCCTCCTTGCCTTGCACCATCATCCCTTCTGTCATTTAATCACTCCTGCCCTCCACCCTATCACAGACCTTCCCCTTTTGTTCCCCCTCCCCTTTCCCAGGCTCTGTACTTGCTCAAAAACTTTAACTCTTTTAACATCTTCCAGTTCTGACGAAAGGTCTTCGACCTGAAACGTTATCTCTGTTTCTCTCTCCACAGACGCTGCCTGACTTGCTGAGCTTCTCCAGCATTTTCTGTTTTTATTTCAGATTTCCAGCGTCCGCAGTATTTTGGTGGAGAGGAGCACTGGGGCAAATTCTGATATTTCACTTGGTGCCTCATATTTCACAATTTGTCCTTTGTCAGGATTTTTGATGGGTGCGAGAGGCAGGTGGGAGAACCTTCCTCAGTCAGTACCTGGCATCTAACTGTGGCTCAATGAGTAGCACCCCTGCCTCTGAGTTAGAAGGTTGTGGGTTCGGGTTCCACTCCAAAGACTTAAACCAAAATCCCACTGCAATGCTGAGGGAGTTCTGCATTGTTGAAGGCGCTGTCTTTTGGCACGAGACGTTAAACCGAGGCCCCGTCTACCCTCTCGGACTGAACGTTAACAGATCTTGTGGCCACTATTTCGAAGAACAGTGGGAATTGTCGCCAGGTGTCCTGGGCCAATATTTATCCCTCAACAGAAATTGACAGTATAAAGTGCAGGTCTCAGGAAGAGAAATTTTTTCTTTAAATTATCACATTGAAAATCGCTATCAAACTCCAGAAATCTCAGTTACGCACTTTCGTGTTTTTTTTTTCCATTCATTCTCGGGATGTGGGCGGTGCTGGCAAGGCCGGCATTTATTGCCCATCCCTAGTTGCCCCTCGAGAAGATGGTGGTGGGCCTTCTTCTTATTAAGGGGTGATTTGATCAAAGTTTTCAGGATATTAAGGGGAACTGATAGGGTAGATGGAGAGAAACTATTTCCTCTGGTTGGGGAGTCTAGGATTAGGGGACATAGCCTAAAAATTAGAGCGAGGACTTTCAGGAGTGATGTAAGGAATCTTACAACACCAGGTTATAGCCCAACAGTTTTATTTGAAAATCACAAGCTTTCGGAGGCTTTCTCCTTCGTCAGGTGAGTGAGTGTTAGAACAGTTGGACTATAACCTGGTGTTGTAAGATTCCTTACATTTGTCAACCCCAGTCCATCACCGGCATCTCCACATTTCAGGAGTGAAGTTAGGAAACACTTCTACACGCAAAGGGTGGTAGAAGTTTGGAACTCTCTTTTGCAAACGGCAGTTGATGCTAGCTCAATTGTTAATTTTAAATCTGAGATTGATAGATTTTTGTTAAGCAAAGGTGTTAAGGGATATGGGGCTAAGGCGGGTATATGGAGTTAGGTCACAGATCAGCCATGACCTCATTGAATGGCGGAACAGGCTCGAGGGGCTAAATGGACTACTCCTGTTCCTATCTTCCTATGTCCGTGTGGTGAAGGTGCTCCCACAGCGTTAGATGGGAGTTCCAGGATTTTGACCCAGCGACAAAAGAACGGCCGATATATTTCCAAGTCGGGATAGTGTGTGTGACTCGGAGGGGATCTTGGGGGTGACAGCGTTCCCGTGCACCTGCTGCCCTTGTCCTTCTAGGTGGTGGAGGTCGTGGGTTTGGGAGGTGCTGACGTTTTTTGGGTGTAAATTCACAGCCACTTCCGTCCACTCTTCCACCATTATGCCACCTAATTTTGTGCGGAGTACTGGAGGGAAACCCACTCCACTTTGCTGGTCTCACTGAGAGGACAGGAATGAGATAAATGTCACACTGGTGAAACAGGGGTGAGTCTCACAGGCAGGTGAGGCAAGCAGTAATTATTAGAAAAGTGGACTCTGCGGTTTGAAACAGTTATATCAAAGCATCGCCAGTGATAGAGTGCAAACTGTGCAAAATCTTAATCCAATGGGCTTTTAAAACTGTGCTTTTCTTAGGGGGAAGTTTCTATTGGGACCACAAGGTGGCGCTGTGGGCCACGGTCAATTCCTCGTGAAGGATGACCATCGGGGGAACAAATTTCCTCGGACCTTCTCCCACTGCACCGATGTACCTTTGAGGGAATATCAACGGAAACCCCATTAACGCACGTCTGGTCTCGGTGCCGTTCCTTCATTGTCGCTGGGTCAAAATCCTGGAACTCCCTGCCGAGCAGCACTGTGGGAGAACCCTCACCACACGGACTGCAGCGGTTCAAGAAGGCGGCTCACCACCACCTTCTCAAGGGGCAACATCGAAACAACTGAGAAGAAAAGAAAGTAGGAAAGAACGAATGAAAGAAGTAAAGAACTTACGTTTATATAGCGCCTTTCACAAGCTCAGAACTTCCCAAAGTGCTTCAAATTATTTTTGATGTGTAGTCACTGTTGTAATGTAAGAAACACGGCAGCCAATTTGCACACAGCAAGGTCCCACAAACGGTAGTGAGATAATGACCAGACCATCTGTTTTAGTGATGTTGGTAAATATTAGCCCAGGACACCATGGAGAACTCCCCTGATCTTCTTCGAAATAGTGCCGTGGGATTTTTTACACCCACCTGAGAGGGCAGACGGTGCCTCTGTTTAACGTCTCATCTGAAAGACGGCACCTCCGACAGTGCAGCACTCCCTCAGTACCGCACTGGGAGTGTCCGCCTAGATTTTGAGCTCAAGTCTCTGGATTGGGACTTGAACCCACAACCTTCTGACTCAGAGGCGAGAGTGGTCAACGAGGAAGGCCAATCAGCCCATCATGGCGAATCCACCCAGAAATATCCTCCAGCCTCCACCCTTCACATCCTGGCTCTTTGTTGACACTAACGTGTTTGGCTCCATTATTCTGCTCCAAGTTTTCTGTTGAAGAAATGCTGCCCGATATCAGTCCTGTGTCTCCTCTTCCTCAGTTTGAACCTGTGTCCTCTTCTCCTACTGTCGAGTGTCGGAGGCCTATTCAGCCATGAAAAGCCCTGGCCTCACCCAACGCTCTCACCCTTCCCAACAAGAGGTTATTGGGCAGCAATCGGAAGCAGGAACCCTGGCTTAACCTTAGCCCACTCTGAGGTCAATCATAGCGACTCCCCCCGCCTCAAACCTCCCCCATCCCAGCTGAGATTCAACTCGGTCAGGGGATCCAGCAGTGGACCTTCCGAGACTGCTCAATACTACACCGACCTGTCCTACAATGAGGCAGGCATCGCCAATACATAGCATGTTACAGCACAGAAGGAGGCCATTCAGCCCATTGTGCCTGTGCTGGCTCTTTGAAAAAGCTATCCAATTAGTCCCATTCCCCCACTCTTTCCCCATAGCCCTGTAAAATTTTTCCCTTCAAGTATTTATCCAATTCCCTTTTCAAAGCTATTATTGAATCTGATTCCACCGCCCTTTCAGGCAGTGCATTCCAGATCATAACAACTCGCTGCATAAAAAAATGTTTCCTCATTTCACCTCTGGCTCTTTAAGCGATCGCCTTAAATCTGTATCCTCTGGTTACCAACCCTTCTACCACTGGAAACAGTTTCTCCTTATCTACTCCATCAAAACCCTTCATGATTTTGAACACCTCTATCAAATCTCCCCTTAACCGTCGCCGTTCTAAGGAGAACAATCCCAGCTTCTCTAATCTCTCCACGTAACTGAAGTCCCTCATCCCTGGTACCATTCTAGTAAATCTCCCCTGCACCCTCTCCAAGGCCTTGACATCCTTCTTAAAGTGCGGTGCCCAGAATTGAACACAATACTCCAGCTGAGGCCTAACCAGTGATTTATAAAGGTTTAGCATAACTTCCTTGCTTGTGCAGTTGCGTTTCTGTTAGTGACACTGGGCCAACCCAGCGTGTCACTTCTGTTGGTTTATTTACTGTAGGTGTATGAATGTGTTAAGGATCAGCAGAACGGGAGAGCCTGGGGCCACAGTTCAGTACAATTTTATTTAACTGCTCCCAGATGGCTAATGCGGTCTAAAGTCAGTCAATCAACACTATTCAACAGATTGGCCGGGCACAGGCAGACACAAACCCAGCTCATTCACATTTCACCCCATCAGCTGAGCCTCCATCTGCTATTGGAGGCCTCCCCTGGGGTGCGGTGACGGCGGGGGCGGGGGGCGACGAGGGTAGGGATTTACTCAGGAGAAGCTGTTCTCCTGTAACAGACTGATCATGTCCACATCATCATGAACGGAGCAGTGCTTTTGAACTCCGCCTAGGAAGAAGGAAAGGGAAGAGAGACCCTCGGGCGCTGGCTCCCCGCACGATGGTCACCCACGCGGGAAGTAGGACAGCCATTCTCAGGTCACTCGAGGCCGAGTGCAGGGGGCCAGGCCGGCAATCGCACGTAACAGGCGAAGGGGACGCAGCGTGGGCAAAGACACCGAAACCTCTTCTCCACTCCAGCCGTGAACCCAAAGCGACCCACTGAGCCACGGCCGAGGCATATAGGAAATTGAGCCAGTGTACAAGTTATAGCCCGCCATTAAACCGAGGCTCCGTCTGCCCTCTCAGGCGGAGGTAAAAGATCCCACGGCCACTATTTCGAAGAAGAGGAGGGGGGAGTCCTGGGCCAATATTTATCCCTCAGCTAAACGTCGCTAAAAGACAGATTATCTGGTCATTATCACATTGCAGTTTGTGGGATCTTGCTGTGCCGCTCCTGTCAGCTAGCTAGTGGATGTGGCCGGGTTTCAGGGCTCATGCACGCACTACCTCCCATTAAAATCACCGCCCCCTACTTTCTGATTTGATTTTAATGCAGCAAACCAAATTGATCACTCACCCCTCCTCACTCAAACTCATTGATCACTCACTCTCTTCACTCAAACTCATTGATCACTCACTCTCCTCACTCAAACTCATTGATCACTCACCCTCCTCACTCAAACTCATTGATCACTCACCCTCCTCACTCAAACTCATTGATCACTCACCCTCCTCACTCAAACCCATTGATCACTCACCCTCCTCACTCAAACCCATTGATCACTCACCCTCCTCACTCAAACCCATTGATCACTCACCCTCCTCACTCAAACCCATTGATCACTCACCCTCCTCACTCAAAACTCATTGATCACTCACCCTCCTCACTCAAAACTCATTGATCACTCACCCTCCTCACTCAAAACTCATTTCTTCCCAGGAGCTGAAACCTGCTGAACTCCTCAGTCTTCCCGAACTCCCACAATCAACGGGCTATTAAAAACCAAACCCCGCCATCGTCTGACCACTAACTCATCATCTCAACCTGGGTGCTTAATCGATTTTTGTTGGGATAATGGACATGGGACCAAGGCGGGTAAATGGAGTTGAGGTCCAGATCAGCCATGATCTGATTGAATGGTGGAACAGGCTTGAGGGGCTGAACGGCCTGCTCCTGTTCCTACGGTGCCCAGTACTGCAACCCTCGACCCTGCGCCCAGGTTTCCCGAGTGAGACAAGACTGGCATGAATTCAATAAAGGGGGAGATCGGGCACAAGTTTTCAAAAGCAGAGCCATACTTTAGTCAATTCATTTTAAAAACATACAGCGTTCACAGTACAGGATTAGTGAGAAATGAGGTATTAAACGAACATTCACATCTGGTGTTCCAGTTAAAGACTCGATTCACAGTTTTAAAAAGCACAGAAATATTTTTTTTTTGCAATATTTTGTGCGCTGGCGAGGCAAGGGCCCTTGCCTTTAAGAGCCCTTCCCTTTAATTGGTGCAGGTTAGTTGTGCTGGGTAACCTCCAAAATCTTTGCTCGATCGTTGGTCGGGAGGGGTGGGGGTGGGGGGAGACGGGCGGAGGGAAGGAGGGGATCATGTGACCTCACTAACCCACAGGGTGTTGTGACTGGGATGTCAAGGTGTAACGGTGGGCGTCTGAAGTCACTCGTACCGTGGAACTGCACAGGGCTCCCTTACAGAGGATTCACATCTCTCCCTGTAACAAGAGTCGCAATACGGGGTGGGGGGGGGAGGCACGGAGCTGCCTGTGGTGAACTTCGACCTCAGCGCGCGCCTGTCCCCTGCCACGGTCACGGCTGAGGTGGGAGGAGGAGAAGGAGAACTGCTTTCGTAAGAAGCTCGACACCATCCAGGGACAAAGCAGTCCACTTGATCGGCACCCCATCCACCTGCTTAAACATCCGCTCCCTCCAGGACCGGTGCACCGTGGCTGCAGTGTGGCCTAGCTACAGGATACAACTCGCCAAGGACTCTTCGACAGCACCTCCCAAACCAGCGACCTCCACCACCTAGAAGGACAAGGGCAGCAGGTGCATGGGAACAACACCACCTGCACGTTCCCCTCCAAGTCACAAACCATCCCGTCTTGGACATATATCGGCCGTTCCTTCATCGTCGCTGGGTCAAAATCCTGAAACTCCCTACCCAACAGCACTGTGGGAGAACCTTCACCACACGGACTGCAGTGGTTCAAGAAGGCGGCTCACCACCACCTTCTCAAGGGCAATTAGGGATGGGCAATAAATGCCGGCCTCACCAACGACGACCACATCTAATGAATTTTTTAAAAAACTAACTAACTTGTAGAGGCTCCCGAATGGAACCTTTTCATGGGGGAGACCCCCCCCCCCGCAGGACTAATGCTCCTCCCATGAAAAACAGCCAGCGGCACAACTAGGGAGTGTCCCCTCCCTGTCTGGAGTTGCATCTCGGTGTTATGAGTGATGCAACACCAGGGAGGAGTGCTGGAGGTCACAGGTCTGTCATTAGTGGGAGCAACTTGAGGTGACGAGTCTGGGGTATCGGCCAATGATAAAAGTGCATCGTTGCGTCCAGTCACTAAACTGCCACGTTGGCAGAGCTCAATTATTGATGGACATCCCCTGGATGCTGGGATGGAGTTTCCTGCTTTAAGCTATGCTGACAACATTAGGGATTATCTATAAATTGAAAACGTTTGCACAAGAGTACAAGGAGTACGGGGAGGGAGGCTGAGTGTTCCACCTGCTTTTACAGTACTGGGTTTTGGCATCCTTTGGGAAATGTTTCGCAACTGAGGGCGATAACTATTCAGGAAACAACAATTTGCATTTATACGGCACCTTTAACGTAGGAAAATGTCCCAAGGCGCTTCACAGGGGCGTTATCAAACAAAATTTGACACAGAGATATTATTATAAGGAGATATTAGGACAGGTGGCCAAAAGCTTGGTCAAAGAGGTAGGTTTTAAGGAGCGTCTTAAAGGAGGGGAGAGGGGTGGAGAGGCGGAGAGGATTAGGGAGGGAATTCCAGAGCTTAGGGCCCAGGCAGCTGAAGGCAGCACTATATCAGAGTCTTTGTGCAAAGGGTGATGGATGGTCCCTAACTGCATGAATCATCTCCTTCATTTGACTAAACTGGTTTTCTGGCTGGATCCTTCTCAATGTGACGGAGTTAATGCGAGCAGATGACACTTTTGCCCATGTTCCCCTGATAGAACTGCAGGACTTTGTCTTCTCTCTACCAAGTTTTCTCTCCTGACCCCCCTCCCCCTTTCCTGAGGGGTGGGACTTGTAACTAGGTTACCGCGCCAAGGTTGCCAGGTGACGCAGGCCCAAGGGACCACTGTCCATACATGAGCCTCGACAGCAAGCGTCGACATGTAATTTGGTCATTAAAAGACACCGCGACCAAGCCTGGCTCAGATCTCACGTGTACAGAGAGGGAGCAGGGGCCATGAGCACTGACTGATACTCCCCTTCCCCTATCTCGGGGGGGGGGGGGGGGGGGCACTAAAACCCAATTGTAGCATCTCTCGACTGAGATGGACTAACTCAGCGCAGATTGAACCCGGGATTGTCCTGGACTGTGTAGATCAGCTGCTCAGCAGATTTGGAGGAGCTCCCTGGAGGGAAGGGCTTTAAATTAAGCCCTGCTACCAGACAGAGTGGGAGGCACCAAGCACATCTGCTCCTCTTGACGCCTGCAAAGATCATAAAGGGAGATTTACCAGGGACGAGGGAGATATGTGGAGAGACTGGAGAAGCTGGGATTGTTCTCCTTAGAGCAGGGAAAGTTAAGGGGAGATTTAATAGAGGTATTTAAAATCATGAGGGGTTTTGATAGAGTAGATAGGGAGAAACTGTTTCCAGTGACAGGAGGGTTGGTAACCAGAGGACACAGATTTAAGGTAACAGAGAAAAGCAAAAAAATCCATCTCTGGTTCTTTTGTCAATCGTTCACATCACATAACCAAAAATATTTTTCTCAACGATCACTGACTACTCTCCATTATCGACTAGTTCTAGAAATTCCCAATGCAAAGTCTAATCACAACACCGAGTATTATCACTACTGCAACTTGTATCAACTAAAGTTGGAATTTTTATGACCGGTGAAAGTAAATAATGGGAGGGTGCAATGTAACACACTGCTCCATAACTAATACTGTACATCATTAATGGAGATGGTGTGTCTATGGGTTAGGAACCATCAGTGATGGGACAGGAGAAACTCTACGGGTCAGTGCCTGTCAGGGGCGGGACAGGAGATCGGCATATAGTTACTCACTCACACAGTTACGTTTCCCATTTCGCACATGACAATCCAACTCCTGCCTTGCTGCCGCTCGCTGGCGACCTCGCATGTAACAGAACGCACTTTTAACAAAAAAAAAGTGGAGAGAATTGGTATTACATCCAACGACAAACATCCGGTACGATAAAAGAAAGCAATGTACAGCCTGGGCACAGTGAACATGTCTCTTCTTTATCTTTTCACGTGCTGGTGAATCGTGACACAGCCGTGATAGCTGGCGCAGTGTGGCATGGTGGACACATGGCTCAGACTGTCCGAGGTGGGGGCGACGCAGAGCACTCTGTCTGTGTCTTCAGCGGTGTCGTCTTTCCCGCCCAGGATGTAAAGCATTCCGTTGCAAACCGTCAGCCCGCAATTCTCCTGTGTGCCGTTAAAAAAAAGTTATTTAGTTATTTCTTTCTTTGTCTCACCCTTCCCCGCCCCTCCCCCCCCCCCCCCACCTTCTGTCTCCGTACTCCCAATTTTTTTTTTTGCTCTCCTGGCATGGGTCCAGAGGCGCCAACTACCCTCCTGGTACCCCACCCAGCTGGTAATTTGCCAATTGAATATCGCTGGGCTGTTTGACTGTGGAGGGCATCATCCTCTACCCCATCGAAAGTCCGCACTGGTCAGCAATCAGGAGTGGGAACCCCAGCTGATTTGCTTTTTGTTTTTTTTTTGCGCCTGTGAACTCCAGGGGCACTGAGAGCAATTGTAGCCTGACCTCCCGGCTACCGCCTGGCTGAGAACCAGCTAGCTCAGCACGGATCTGGGATCAAACCCGGGACCCTCCTGGACCGTGTGGCTCAGTACGATTTGGACGGTGCCTGACTGGGTAACTTTGAGTTTCAGAGTATAGCTACACAATAGAAGGAATTTGCATTTCTTTAGCGTCTTTCATGACCTCAGGACGTTCCAAAGCACTTTACAGCCAACAAAGTACTTTTGAGGTGTAGTCACTGTTGCAACATAGGGAAATGCAGCAGCCATTTTGAGCATAACAAGGTCTCACAAACAGCAATGAAATAATAGGAACATAGGAACAGGAGTAGGCCATTCAGCCCCTCGTGCCTGCTCTGCCATTTGATAAGATCATGGCTGATCTGTGATCTAACTCCATATACCTGCCTTTGGCCCATATCCCTTAATACCTTCGGTTGCCAAAAAGCTATCTATCTCACATTTAAATTTCGCAATTGAGCTAGTATCAATTGCCGTTTGCGGAAGAGAGTTCCAAACTTCTACCACCCTTTGAGTGTAGGAATGTTTTCTAATCTCGCTCCTGAAAGGTCTGGCTCTGGTAAAAAGTTAAAAACTGTGGATGTCCAAAGGGACTTAGGGGTTCAGGTATAGAGATCATTGAAGTGTCATGAACAGGTGCAGAAAATAATCAAGAATGAAATAATGACCAGAGCATTTCTTTTGGTGACATTGGTTGAGGGTTAAATATTGGCCTGGGACACCTCCCCTGCTCTTTTTCCATGATGTGGAGATGCCGGTGATGGACAAACATAAGGAGTCGTACAACACCAGGTTATAGTCCAACAGCTTTATTTGAAATCACAAGCTTTCGGAGCTTTGCTCCTTCGTCAGGTCAGGTTGTACGACTCACTTACATAGCTCTTCTTCCAAACAGTGCCCATGGGATCTTTTATGCCCACCTGAGAGGGCAGACAGAGCCTCGGGGGGGTTAACATCTCATCCAGAAGACAGCACCTCTGACAGTGCAGCACTCCCTCAGTACTGCAGTGGGAGTATTAGCCTAGATTTTTGCTCAAGTCCCTGGAGTGGGACTTGAACCCACGACCCTTCTGTCTCAGAGGCGAGATTGCTACCCTCTGAGCCACAGCTGACAACACAATACTTGATCCCACTTCAGAACTGCCTCCTGCAATATGCCATTTACATTATTTTTTTTGCTCTTGAAACCCAACTAAGAAGCTAAGCAGATGACTATCAGCATCTCAATCATCCTTTGCCCTGCTCTCAAATGTCTCCACCTCTGTTATGTTGGCCCAGTCTCCAGAATTCTTGTGCACAAGCTGGTACTGGGACTGAGACTGTACCAGGCATGAATGGATAAGTCCATTTTACCAAGTGTTACACTACAAGTACCAGGAATCATTGAAACTACAGCACAGAAGGAGGCCACTGGACCAGTGCTAACTCTTCAACTGAAGCCGTCTACGCTAGTCTCGTTCCCCTACCCCTACCTCAAATCCTTTTAAATTCTTTTCAAATACTTAACCAATTCTCTTTTAAAATGATGTTATAGGCCTTGCCTCAATTGGCCTTTGTGGCAAAACATTCCAGCCTAGAAATTGGGCCAGATTGCGCCTGCTTTTCAGGCGCTAAGTGGCCAACTAAATCCCCGAAATGGCAGACCAATGAAGAGGCGTCCTTCACCCATGCTTGAAGCGGGGTAGGGGGGGGTTAGACACTTTGCATATGCGCCAAAAATGGGCGCGCCCCAATTTCTAGACCTCCACGTTTCCAATAACCCCCAGCGCGAAAACATTTCTTCCAATTCCTTCCTTCATTTTTCATGGTGATTACCCTTTACTTATGCTCCCCTGTTGTGGAGATGCCGGTGACGGACTGGGGTTGACAATTGTTTACAATTATGCTCCCCTGTTGCCGATTCACCAACCAGGGGAAGCAATCTTTCACCCTTTACGCTGTCCAAGCACGGACTGGAGTTGACACTGGAGTATACATGAGCCACACAATACCAGGCAGGAGTGGATGCGTCACGTTTCCTCATTGGGCCACAATTTGTTGGAGTGGGGCATCTCGCGACGCGCCCCATTATTAAAACCTTCCCCTCACCCTACAGCTCGAGAAAGTTTTGCATCGTAACTTGCTGGAAGTTCAAATTAATAACGGCACGGAGAGGGCAACGGGACCTTAGTGAACGAAGGGACCAACAGTCTATCTCCTTAATCAATGATATTAAAGGATTGAGAAAGAAACAGAGGGGAAGGAAATTAGAATCCAATTAGTTACAGAAAGAGAAATAAAAAGGGAAGGAAAGAAAGATTGCATTAAGAGAGAGAAAAAAAGAAACAAAGGATAAGTAAGAAAAAAAAAGTAACAATTTTAAATTTTAAAAATCTCTAAGAACAATTTACTTCCTGCAGGAATGAGACTCTGCAGTTTCAACTGTTCCCTTTCTGGGCTGGAGAGGTTGAGTGGCATTGCATGAACACAAATCTCTTCGTTGAAAGGGTCCTTACACTGCGGCCGTATTTATGGCGCAAATGCAGCAATTTCTTGAAACTCACGGGGCGGTTGAGGGCGAGCTGCGGTTTTCAAGCGACTATCCGTGGAGCAGCGCAAATCATAGAATCATAGAAGTTTACAACATGGAAACAGGCCCTTCGGCCCAACATGTCCATGTCGCCCAGTTTATACCACTAAGCTAGTCCCAATTGCCTGCACTTGGCCCATATCCCTCTATACCCATCTTACCCATGTAACTGTCAGCAATTGTCAAATCGTCCAGCACCTTCATAGAATCATAGAAGTTACAACATGGAAACAGGCCCTTCGGCCCAACATGTCCATGTCGCCCAGTTTATACCACTAAGCTAGTCCCAATTGCCTGCACTTGGCCCATAACCCTCTATACCCATCTTACCCATGTAACTGTCCAAATGCTTTTTAAAAGACAAAATTGTACCCGCCTCTACTACTGCCTCTGGCAGCTCGTTCCAGACACTCACCACCCTTTGAGTGAAAAAATTGCCCCTCTGGACCCTTTTGTATCTCTCCCTTCTCACCTTAAATCTATGCCCCCTCGTTATAGACTCCCCTACCTTTGGGAAAAGATTTTGACTATCGACCTTATCTATGCCCCTCATTATTTTATAGACTTCTATAAGATCACCCCTCAACCTCCTACTCTCCAGGGAAAAAAGTCCCAGTCTATCTAACCTCTCCCTGTAAGCCAAACTATCAAGTCCCGGTAGCATCCTAGTAAATCTTTTCTGCACTCTTTCTAGTTTAATAATATCCTTTCAATAATAGGGTGACCAGAACTGTACACAGTACTCCAAGTGTGGCCTCACCAATGCCCTGTACAACTTCAACAAGACATCCCAACTCCTGCATTCAATGTTCTGACCAATGAAACCAAGCATGCCGAATGCCTTCTTCACCACCCTATCCACCTGTGACTCCACTTTCAAGGAGCTATGAATCTGTACTCCTAGATCTCTTTGTTCTATAACTCTCCCCAACGCCCTACCATTAACGGAGTAGGTCCTGGCCCGATTCGATCTACCAAAATGCATCACCTCACATTTATCTAAATTAAACTCCATCTGCCATTCATCGGCCCACTGGCCCAATTGATCAAGATCCCGTTGCAATCCCAGATAACCTTCTTCACTGTCCACAATGCCACCAATCTTGGTGTCATCTGCAAACTTACTAACCATGCCTCCTAAATTCTCATCCAAATCATTAATATAAATAACAAATAACAGCGGACCCAGCACCGATCCCTGAGGCACACCGCTGGACACAGGCATCCAGTTTGAAAAACAACCCTCTACAACCACCCTCTGTCTTCTGTCGTCTAGCCAATTTTGTATCCAATTGGCTACCTCACCTTGGATCCCATGAGATTTAACCTTATGTAACAACCTACCATGCGGTACCTTGTCAAATGCTTTGCTGAAGTCCATGTAGGCCACGTCTACTGCACAGCCCTCATCTATCTTCTTGGTTACCCCTTCAAAAAACTCAATCAAATTCGTGAGACATGATTTTCCTCTCACAAAACCATGCTGACTGTTCCTAATTAGTCCCTGCCTCTCCAAATGCCTGTAGATCCTGTCCCTCAGAATACCCTCTAACAACTTACCCACTACAGATGTCAGGCTCACTGGTCTGTAGTTCCCAGGCTTTTCCCTGCCGCCCTTCTTAAACAAAGGCACAACATTTGCTACCCTCCAATCTTCAGGCACCTCACCTGTAGCGGTGGATGATTCAAATATCTCTGCTAGGGGACCCGCAATTTCCTCCCTAACCTCCCATAACGTCCTGGGATACATTTCATCAGGTCCTGGAGATTTATCTACCTTGATGCGCGTTAAGACTTCCAGCACCTCCCTCTCTGTAATATGTACACTCCTCAAGACATCACTATTTACTTCCCCAAGTTCCCTAACATCCATGCCTTTCTCAACCGTAAATACCGATGTGAAATATTCATTCAGGATCTCACCCATTTCTTGTGGTTCCGCACATAGATGACCTTGTTGATCCTTAAGAGGCCCTACTCTCTCCCTAGTTACCCTTTTGCCCTTTATGTATTTGTAGAAGCTCTTTGGATTCACCTTTGCCTGATCTGCCAAAGCAATCTCATATCCCCTTTTTGCCCTCCTGATTTCTCTCTTAACTCTACTCCGGCAATCTCTATACTCTTCAAGGGATCCACTTGATCCCAGCTGCCTATGCATGTCATATGCCTCCTTCTTCTTTTTGACTAGTTGCTTAATCTCCCGAGTCATCCAAGGTTCCCTACTTCTACCAGCCTTGCCCTTCACTTTATAAGGAATGTGCTTACCCTGAACCCTGGTTAACACACTTTTGAAAGCCTCCCACTTACCAGACGTCCCTTTGCCTGCCAACAGACTCTCCCAATCAACTTCTGTGGCGATTCGCAACACACGGGGTATCTCTTGCTCACTTTGTTGGGTGTTGTACACAACAATAACGGCACGTGCATTAAACTCGCCCTTATTTTCCCAGCAAATCCTGGGCCAGTGTTTACTGTGGACTATTTGTGAAAAAGGAAGGTCCAACTTCAAAACATATGACAATGCAAGTAAGACTTCCATGGAAGGAAATCCCAAACATCTAATGGCTTTTAGTTGACTTAGACCAGGCCCCTTGATCTTACCAGAGGTCCTACGGTAATGGCCATTGCTGTCCAGGAACTTTCTGTTGGATCATATTTATAGATGCTGTTCATGAGTCCTCCCATAACATGGATCGTGTCGTTCAGGGTCACTGCGTTGATGCACCGTTGAGCAAAAGGAGTTGAGGCTACAAACGTCCAATCATCTTTCACTGGATCGTAGCATTGGACCTGCCGAAAGGAACATAGAATCGTAGAATGGTTACAGCACAGAAGGAGGCCATTCGGCCCATCGAGCCCATGCCGGCTTTTTGTAAGAGCAATCCGGTTAGTCCCATTCCCCTGCTCTTTCCCCGTAGCCCTGCAAATTTTTTCCCTTCAAGTATTTATCCAATTCCTTTTTGAAAGGCACGATTGAATCTGCTTCCACCGCCCTTGCAGGCAACTCATTCCAGATCATAACTATTCGCTATGTAAAAAAAGTTTCTCCTCAGGTCACCTTTGGTTCTTTTGCCAATCACCTGAAATCTGTGTCCTCTGGTTCTCGACCCTTCTGCCAATGGGAACAGTTTCTCTTTATTTACTTTATCCAAACCCTTCATGATTTTGAACACGTCTATCAAATCTCCTCTTAACCTTCTCTGCTCCAAGGAGAACAACCCCAGCTTCTCCAGTCTCTCCACATAACTGAAGTCCCTCATCCCTGGAACCATTCTAGCAAATCTTTTCTGCACCCTCTCTAAGGCCTTTACATCCTTCCTAAAGTAAGAAATGTAACATTTCCTCGAACATATGAAATTGAAGGGCAGGAAAAGATCGGCTGGACAATCAACCTGCCCCACACGCCTGATGACTGATGCATCATATCTAGACACTGCCGCCTATCCTCCCTCCCTCATTTCCCCCCCCCCCCCCCCCCACTCACTGTAGCTATGTCATCTCCTGGAAGAGATATAAAAACCAGAGAAAAAACCCAGGGCCAATAAGGGCAAAAAAATACTCTCCGACCCCTTTCATCTTTTACTGTTGGTTTTTATTCTCTCTTGCTGAGCTATGGATCTCTGGACACTGATATCTCTCTGATACCTCACCCATGGGGAAAGAGCAGGGGAGTGGGAGTAATTGGACAGCTTCTTTCAAAGCACCGGCACAGGCACGACGGGCCGAATGGCCTCATTCCGTGCTGTGCGATTCTATGGTTTAAGACACTTCAGGAAAGCTTTTGATAAAGTTCTGCATGAAAGGCAGTGGGTGTCCATTCTAAAAACCTGGAGATGGTCGAGGAATTGGCTGAAAGAGAGATAGCAGTGAATATTTCACATCGGTATTTACGGCTGAGAAAGGCATGGATGTTAGGAAACTTGGGGAAATAAATAGTGATGTCTTGAGGAGTGTACATATTACAGAGAGGGAGGTGCTGGAAGTCTTAACGCGCATCAAGGTAGATAAATCTCCGGGACCTGATGAAATGTATCCCAGGACGTTATGGGAGGTTAGGGAGGAAATTGCGGGTCCCCTAGCAGAGATATCTGAATCATCGATAGCTACAGGTGAGGTGCCTGAAGATTGAAGGGTAGCAAATGTTGTGCCTTTGTTTAAGAAGGGCAGCAGGGAAAAGCCTGGGAACTACAGACATCTGTAGTGGGTAAGTTGTTAGAGGGTATTCTGAGAGACAGGATCTACAGGCATTTGGAGAGGCAGGGACTAATTAGGAACAGTCAGCATGGTTTTGTGAGAGGAAAATCATGTCTCACGAATTTGATTGAGTTTTTTGAAGGGGTAACCAAGAAGATAGATGAGGGCTGTGCAGTAGACGTGGTCTACATGGACTTTAGCAAAGCCTTTGACAAGGTACCGCATGGTAGGTTGTTACATAAGGTTAAATCTCACGGGATCCAAGGTGAGGTAGCCAATTGGATACAAAATTGGATTGACGACAGAAGACAGAGGGTGGTTGTAGAGGGTTGTTTTTCAAACTGGAGGCCTGTGACCAGCGGTGTGCCTCAGGGATCGGTGCTGGGTCCGCTGTTATTTGTTATTTATATTAATGATTTGGATGAGAATTTAGGAGGCATGGTTAGTAAGTTTGCAGATGACACCAAGATTGGTGGCATTGTGGACAGTGAAGAAGGTTATCTAGGATTGCAACGGGATCTTGATAAATTGGGCCAGTGGGCCGATGAATGGCAGATGGAGTTTAATTTAGATAAATGTGAGGTGATGCATTTTGGTAGATCGAATCGGGCCAGGACCTACTCCGTTAATGGTAGGGCGTTGGGGAGAGTTATAGAACAAAGAGATCTAGGAGTACAGGTTCATAGCTCCTTGAAAGTGGAGTCACAGGTGGATAGGGTGGTGAAGAAGGCATTCGGCATGCTTGGTTTCATTGGTCAGAACATTGAATACAGGAGTTGGGATGTCTTGTTGAAGTTGTACAAGACATTAGTAAGGCCACACTTGGAATACTGTGTACAGTTCTGGTCACCCTATTATAGAAAGGATATTATTAAACTAGAAAGAGTGCAGAAAAGATTTACTAGGATGCTACCGGGACTTGATGGTTTGACTTATAGGGAGAGGTTGGATAGACTGAGACTTTTTTCCCTGGAGAGTAGGAAGTTTAGGGGTGATCTTATAGAAGTCTATAAAATAATGAGGGGCATAGATAAGGTCGATAGTCAAAATCTTTTCCCAAAGGTAGGGGAGTCTATAACGAGGGGGCATAGATTTAAGGTGAGAGGGGAGAGATACAAAAGGGTCCAGAGGGGCAATTTTTTCACTCAAAGGGTGGTGAGTGTCTGGAACGAGCTGCCAGAGGCAGTAGTAGAGGCGGGTACAATTTTGTCTTTTAAAAAGCATTTGGACAGTTACATGGGTAAGATGGGTATCGAGGGATATGGGCCAAGTGCAGGCAATTGGGACTAGCTTAGTGGTATAAACTGGGCGACATGGACATGTTGGGCCGATGGGCCTGTTTCCATGTTGTAAACTTCTATGATTCTATGATTCTATAACTAATTGGGGGTTAACACAGAGCACAATTTCAAATTCGAACATGACTGTAGGATAAAGGGGATGTAGGTGCAAACTGTAAGTTCAGGACTGATATCATAGAAAGAGAGTGATTAATACCGGGAATGTAACTCTAGGTAGAGAAAGAAAGAACAAACTTGCAATTCTATAGCACCTTTCACGACCTTAGGATGTCCCAAAGTGATTTACAGCCAATGAAATACTTTTTGAAGTGTAGTCACTGTTGTAATGTAGAAAACACGGCAGCCATTTTGCAAACAGCAAGGTCCCACAAACAGCAATGTGATAATGACCAGATAATCTGTTTTAGTGATGTTGGTTGAGGGATAAATATTGGCCAGGACACTGGGGAGAACTCCCCTGCTCTTCTTTGAAATAGTGCCTTGGGATCTTTTAGATCCACCTGAGAGGGCAGGCGGGGCCTCGGTTTAACAATAGAGGGGCCATTCGAGGGTCAGCCACTGCGATGGAGAGACCGCACATTTCTATAGACGCATGAGCCAGGTGGCATGAATCTCTGTGCGTTCAGGGGGAGAAAGGAGGAAGTTGGTGCCTTACCTTGTTGGAGTTTAATTGGTCGCTGAGCGCCCCTCCTATCACGTAGATTTTGTTTAAACAGGCGACAACAGCTGCTGAACTCACAGCTTCCAATAAAGGTGAGGTGAAAGACCAGCTGTTCAGGTAAGGGTCATAGCACTCAACACTGGACATCCTGCTGAACCCATTAAAGCCACCCACCACGTAGATCTGCAAAGTCAAGGAGAAGAGCAGTCAGTTAGTGTTTACACAGGTCTTATCCGCCTCGTCCTCTCAAAACGCTTGAATGGCGAGACAAGGGGCCAGATTTTGCTGTCAAAATAGCGGTGAGGTTAATGGCGCTCGCCGTTATTTATACACAAATTGCACAGACGAGGGGCAGATGCGCGGTTAAACGCGGAAATCCAAAAGTTGCTCTCCGAGATGCTCCACTCCGCCGTTGGCTTCGCGAAAATGGCGTCGCGCCGTCTCCCTCGCCATTGATATACAGTCAATGGCGTGAAGTTGCTGTATTTGTGAGGCAGATACGGACTAAACTCGTCACGGAAAGTTAAGTCTTGTCATCTCAAGTTTAAGTACCCTTTTAGCGACGTGATAGTTGTTAATTGCTGCCAGCCAACCTCTCTGCAAACTGAACATTAACTATTACAAATGTGGAGTCTCATTTCTTCAGGGAGATTTTAAATCTCATTGAAACGTACAAAATTTTTACAGGGCTCGACAGGGTAGGTGCAGGGAGGATGTTTCCCCTGGCTGGGGAGTCTAGAACCAGGGGTCACAGTCTCAAGATAAGGGGTCGGCCATTTAGGACTGAGATGAGGAGAAATTTCTTCACTCAGAGGGTGGTGAATCTTTGGAATTCTCTGCCCCAGAGGGCTGTGGAGACTCAGTCATTGAGTACATTCAAAACAGAGATCGATAGATTTCTAGATATTAAAGGCATCAAGGGATATGGGGATGGTGCAGGAAAATGGCGTTGAGGTAGAAGATCAGCTATGATCTTGTTGAATGGCGGAGCAGGCTCGAGGGGCCGGATGGCCGACTCCTGCTCCTATTTCTTATGTTCTTAAATATATCATATTTTACATTTTTTTTCTTACTTTTCCTTTCTGTCCCTTTTTTCTCTCTCTCTCCCCTAATCCAATCTTTCTTTCCCTCTCTTTATTTCTCTTTCTGTACCTGATTTGACATTGAATTCACCCCCTTTAATTCACCTTCCTTCTCAGTCCTTGTGCTGTTTCTTTCCCAATTCTTAAATCTGACTGCTTAAGGAGGCACCCAGTTGCTTGCCCCGTTCACTCAGGTCCCAGATGCCCTCTTGCCCCCACTGCGACGTTATCAGCTCGCACTTTCACCAACTTAGTAGGCAAACATTTTTTGAGCTGAAGAGCGCAGGAACAAGTCTAACTAACAGCAGGTGCCCTGCCACAGCAAAATCTGGCCCATAATCTTAGAAGTCGAGCCAAGCTGGTATAGACCAGTTCAAGAAGGCAACCCATTGAGTGGCATCGATCATTCAATGATCAAGTACAATTAGTTTCACACAGCAATGAGGCAGTAAGTACAGAAGATGGACATTATCCCCAATCCTCTGGTGAACAGGCGACCATGTGTTAAAACTCTTTGCTCCTGTTCTGACCTTCCCCCTTAAGGCAGTTCTTTCTATACCCCCAACTCTGAGTGGTATCCACATGACCATGACATCATCCACCCTCAGCCACTGTAGCCCATTTAATCCATATATTTAATCCGGCATTTATTGCCCATCCCTAATTGCCCTTGAGAAGGTGGTGGTGAGCCTCCTTCTTGAACCGTTGCAGTCCGTGTGGTGAAGGTTCTCCCACAGTGCTGTTAGGAAGGGAGTTCCAGGATTTTGACCCAGCGACAATGAAGGAACGGTGATATATTTCCAAGTCGGGATGGTGTGTGACTTGGAGGGGAACGTGCAGGTGGTGTTGTTCCCATGTACCTGCTGCTCTTGTCCTTCTAGGTGGTAGAGATCGTGGGTTTGGGAGGTGCTTTCGAAGAAGCCTTGGCGAGTTGCTGCAGTACATCCTGTGGATGGTACACACTGCAGCCACTGTGCACCGGTGGTGAAGAGAGTGAATGTTCAGGGTGGTGGATGGGGTGCCAATCAAGCAGGTTGCTTTGTCCTGGAAGGTGTTGAGCTTCTTGAGTGTTGTTGGAGCAGAATTTATCCAAGCAAGTGGAGAGTATTCCATCACACTCCTGACTTGTGCCTTGTAGATGGTGGAAAGGCTTTGGGGAGTCAGGAGGTGAGTCACTCGCCACAGAATACCCAGCCTCTGACCTGCTCTTGTAGCCACAGTATTTATGTGGCTGGTCCAGTTAAGTTTCTGGTCAATGGTGACCCCCAGGATGTTGATGGTGGGGGAATTGGCGATGGTAATGCCGTTGAATGTCAATGGGAGATGGTTAGACTCTCTCTTGGTGTGAATGTTACTTGCCACTTATGAGCCCAAGCCTGGATGTTGTCCAGGTCTTACTGCATGCGGGTACAGAGTGCTTCATTATCTGAGGAATGTAAGGAATCTTACAACAACAGGTTATAGTCCAAAACTGTTGGACTATAACCTGGTGTTGTAAGATTCCTTACATTTGTCCACCCCAGTCCATCAGCGGCATCTCCACATCATCATTATCTGAGGGGTTGCGAATGGAACTGAACACTGTGCAATCATCAGCGAACATCCCCATTTCTGACCTTATGATGGAGGGAAGGTGATTGATGAAGCAGCTGAAGATTGTTGGGCCAAGGACACTGCCCTGAGGAACTCCTGCAGCAATGTCTTGGGGCTGAGATGATTGACCTCCAACAACCACTACCATCTTCCTTTGTGCTAGGTATGTCTCCAGCCACTGGAGAGTTTTCCCCCCGATTCCCATTGACTTCAATTTTACTGGGGCTGCTTGGTGCCACACTCGGTCAAATGCTGCCTTGATGTCAAGGGCAGTCACTCTCACCTCACCTCTGGAATTCAGCTCTTTTGTCCATGTTTGGACCAAGGCTGTAATGAGGTCTGGAGCCGAGTGGTCCTGGCGGAACCCAAACTGAGCATCGGTGAGCAGGTTATTGGTGAGTAAGTGCCGCTTGATAGCACTGTCGACGACACCTTCCATCACTTTGCTGCTGATTGAGACTAGGCTGATGGGGTGGTAATTGGCCGGATTGGATTTGTCCTGCTTTTTGTGGACAGGACATACCTGGGCAATTTTCCACATTGTCGGGTGGATGCCAGTGTTGTAGCTGTACTGGAACAGCTTGGCTAGAGGCGCAGCTAGTTCTGGAGCACAAGTCTTCAGTACTATAGCTGGGATGTTGTCGGGGCCCATAGCCTTTGCTGTATCCAGTGCACTCAGCCGTTTCTTGATATCACGTGGAGTGAATCGAATTGGCTGAAGACTGGCTGCTGTGATGGTGGGGATATCGGGAGGAGGCCGAGATAGATCATCCACTCGGCACTTCTGGCTGAAGATGGTTACAAACGCTTCAGCCTTGTCTTTTGCACTCACGTGCTGGACTCTGCCATCATTGAGGATGGGGATGTTTACAGAGCCTCCTCCTCCCGTTAGTTGTTTAATTGTCCACCACCATTCACGACTGCAGAGCTTTGATCTGATCCGTTGGTTGTGGAATCGCTTAGCTCTGTCTATAGCATGTTGCTTCCGCTATTTAGCATGCGTGTAGTCCTGAGTTGTAGCTTTACCAGGTTGGCAGCTCATTTTTATTTACGCCTGGTGCTGCTCCTGGCATGCTCTTCTACACTCCTCATTGAGCCAGGGTTGATTCCATGGCTTGTTGTTAATGGTAGAGTGAGGAATATGCCGGGCCATGAGGTTACAGATTGTGCTGGAATACAATTCTGCTGCTGCTGATGGCCCACAGTGCCTCATGGATGCCCAGTTTTGAGCTGCTAGATCTGTTCTGAATCTATCCCATTTAGCACGGTGGTAGTGACACACAACACGTTGGATGGTATCCTCAATGCAAAGATGGGACTTTGTCTCCACGAGGACTGTGCAGTGGTCACTCCTACAAATACTGTCATGGACAGATGTATTTGCGACAGGTAGATTGGTGAGGACGAGGTCAAGTAGGTTTTTCCCTCGTGTTGGTTCGCTCACCACCTGCCACAGGCCCAGTCTGGCAGCTATATCCTTCAGGACTTGGCCAGCTCGGTCAGTAGTGGTGCTACCGAGCCACCCCTTGGTGATGGACATTGAAGTCCCCCACCCAGAGTACATTCTGTGCCCTTGCTACCCTCAGTGCTTCCTCCAAGTGGTGTTCAACATGGAGGAGGACTGATTCATCAGCTGAGGAAGGGCAGTAAGTGGTAATCAGCAGGAGGTTTCCTTGCCCATGTTTAACCTGATGCCATGAGATTTCATGGGGTCCAGAGTCAATGTTGAGGACTCCCAGGGCCACTCCCTCCTGACTGTATATCACTGTACCGCCACCTCTGGTGGGTCTGTCCTGCCGGTGGGACAGCACATACCCAGAGATGGTAATGGAAGACTCTGGGACGTTGGCTGAAAGGTATGATTCTGTAAGTATGGCTATATCAGGCTGTTGCTTGACTAGTCTGTGGGACAGCTCTCCCAATTTTGGCACAAGTCCCCAGATGTTCGTGAGGAGGACCTTGCAGGGTTGACTGGGCTTGGTTTGCCTTTGTCGTGTCCGGTGCCTAGTGGTCTGTCCGGTTTTATTCTTATTATGACTTCTTTTCGCGAGATTTTACAACTGAGTGGCTTGCTAGGCCATTTCAGAGGGCAATTAAGAATCAACCACATTGCTGTGGGTCTGGAGTCACATATAGGCCAGACCGGGTAAGGACAGCAGGTTTCCTTCCCCAAAAGGGGATTAGTGAACCAGATGGGTTTTTATGACAATCCAGTAGTTTCATGGCCACCATTACTGATACTAGTATTTTCATTCCAGATTTTATTTAATTAATTGAAATTAAATTCCCCAGCTGCTGTAGCAGGATTTGAACTCATAACTCCAGATTATTAATCTAGGCCTCTGGATTATTAGTCCAGCAACATAACCACAATGCTACCAGCAAATTCAGCCAAAAAAGCACCTTCATACCAAGGGTTCTGAGAATGTGGAACAGACTGGACCAGAAAGCCTTCGGTGCAGAATAAAGCGAGGTGTTTAAAGAGGCAGATGGATACTTGCTCGGGAGGTAAAGGTATTAAAGGCTTTTATGAGAAATGAACCAAAGCCATGGTCCTTGCAGACAGCCATGCTCAAAAAGGAAGTAGAGGCCATAGATGGGGCTAGAACATTGCAGCGTGGGATTGGGTAATACACCTGATTGAGAAAAGGCAGGGAATTAGGATTAAAAGGATCAAATTGCCATTGCTAACAAAAATGGCCGAGCAGGGTAACATGTTCCTTGTGAATCAAATCAAAACAAATCTAATAATTAGGACATGGTTTGGAAAGGCATTCGAGATGGTTTCCTAGAACAATACGTCACGGAACCGACCAGGGAATAGGCTATTTTAGATCTTGTATTGTGTAATGAGACAGGGTTGATTAGTAATCTCACGGTAAAGGATCCTCTGGGGAAGAGTGATCATAAAATTATGAATTTCACATTGAGTTTGAGAGTGACGTACTTAAGTCAGAAACTAGAGTCTTAAGCTTAAATAAAGCCCATTACATAGGTATGAGGGGCGAGTTGGCAAAGGTAGATTGGGAAATTAGATTAAAGGGTTTGACGACTGATAAACAATGGCAAACATTTAAAGAAATATTTCAAAATTCTCAACAAATACACATTCCATTCAGAAATAAAAACTCTACGGGAAAAGTGATCCATCCATGGCTAACTAAAGAAGTTAAGGATAGTATTAGATTCAAAAGAAGAGGCCTGTAACGTTGCCAAGAAGAGTAATAAGCCTGAGGATTGGGAGAGTTTTAGAAACCAACAAAGGATGACCAAAAAAATTGATAAAACGGGAGAAAATAGAATATGAAAGTAAACTAGCAAGAAATATAAAAACGGATTGTAAGAGCTTCTACAAGTATGCAAAAAGGAAGAGAGTAGTGAAAGTAAACGTTGGTCCCTTAGAGGCTGAGACAGGAGAAATTATAATGGGGAATCAGGAAATGGCAGGTGCGTTAAACAAATATTTTGTATCTGTCTTCACAGCAGAAGACACCAAAAGCACACCAGAAATAGTGGGGAACCAAGGGGCTAATAAGAGTGAGGAACTTAAAGTAATTATTATCAGTAGAGGAAAATCCGTTAAATCCCCTGGACCTGATGGCCTACATCCCAGGGTTCTAAAAGAGGTGGCTGCAGAGATAGTGGATGCGTTGGTTTTGATCTTCCAAAATTCCCTAAATTCTAGAATGGTCCCAGCGGATTGGAAGGTAGCAAATGTAACCCCGCTATTCAAGAAAGGAGGAAGAAAGAAAAGAGGGAACTATAGGCCAGTTAGCCTGACAACGGTCGTCGGGAAAATGCTGGAATCCGTTATTAAGGAAGTGGTAACAGGGCACTTCGAACATCATGATATGATTAGGCAGAGTCAACATGGTTTTATGAAAGGGAAAAAGTGTTTGACAAATTTATTCGTTTTTTGAGGGTGTAACTAGCAGGGTAGATAAAGGGGAACAAGTGAATGTCGTATATTTGGATTTTCAAAAGGTATTCGATAAGGTGCCACATAAAAGGTTGTTACGCAAGGTAAGGGCTCATGGGGTTAGGGTTAACATATTATAGATGATTGGTTAACAGACAGAAAACAGAGAGTAGGGATAAACGGGTCATTTTCAGGTTGGCAAACTGTAACTAGTGGGGTGCCACAGGGATCGGTGCTTGGGCCTCAGCTATTTACAATCTATATTAATGACTTAGATGAAGGGACCGAGTGTAATGTATCCAAGTTTGCTGACGATACAAAGCTAGGTGGGAAAGTAAGCTGTGAGGAGGACACAAAGAGTCTACAAAAGGGATATAGACAGGTTAAGTGAGTGGGCAAGAAGGTGGCAGATGGAGTATAATGTGGGGAAATGTGAGGTTATTCACTTTGGTAGGAAGAATAGAAAAACAGAATATTTTTTAAATGGAGAGAAACCAGTAAATGGAGAAACACAAAAAATTAGCATACAGCTACAGCAAGCAATTAGGAAAGCAAACAGCACGTTGGCCTTTATCACAAGAGGGTTGGAGTATAAGAGAAAGGAAGTCTTACTACAATTGTACAGGGCTTTGGTGAGACCTCACCGGGAGTACAATGTACAGTTTTGGTCTCCTTATCTAAGGAAGGATATACTTGCCTTGGAGGCAGTGCAACGAAGGTTCACTAGATTAATTCCTGGGATGAGAGGGTTGTCCTATGAGGAGAGGTTGAGTAGAATGGGTCTATACTCTCTGGAGTTTAGAAGAATGAGAGGTGATCTCATTGAAACATATAAGATGCTGAGGGGGCTTGACAGGGTAGATGATTGTTTCCCCTGGATGGAGAGTCTAGAACTAGAGGGCATAGTCACAGGGTAAGGGGTTGGCCATTCAAGACTGAGATGAGGAGGAATTTCTTCACTCAGAGGGTTGTGAATCTTTGGAATTCTCTAACCAAGGGGGCAGTGGATGCTGAGTCATTGATTATATTCAAGGCTGAGATAGATAGAATTTTGGACTCTAGGGGAAATCAAGGGATATGGGGATCGGGCAGGAAAGTGGAGTTGAGGTCGAAGATCAGCCACGATCCTATTGAATGGCGGAGCAGGCTCGAGCAGCCTACTCCTGCTCCTATTTCTTGTGCTCTTATATAAAGGGGTTGGGGCGCAGAGTTGCCAACACTGGTTGGATATATTCCTGGAGGTGTCATCACATGACTTCCTGCTGCCAACAGCGTCCCCCACATGTTCCCACCGAACACACCGTTACTTGAGGTGCCCCGCCTTCTCACGGCCAATCGAAAGGTGAGTTAGGCTCTTCATTACCCAACTGGATGATTCTTGACTCAAACAGCCTTTTTCCCCCCATGTCTGATATTTTTATAACTAACCAACAAAAGTCTTCAAAGACATTTTAAATACACTTTTTTAGCATTACTACGATTTTTCTCCTGGGTTTTGCTTGCAGCAATGTCCTGGAGATTAATCTTTAATTCTTAGGGTCTCCAGGGCAGTCCTGGAGGGTTGGCAACCCTAGTGGGGTGAGACGTCACTATACTACGTGGCAAAATCTCGAACGTATTCTCCCATTAAGGCCTTTCAGAACAGGCTTTATAGTTTAAATCTTTTTGTACCTTCACCAGAACTGGGAGGTTATATCTATCAGGAAAGATTGAGCAGGCTGGGGCTCTTTTCTCTAGAAAAGAGAAGACTGAGGGGTGACCTGATAGAGATCTGAGATGAGGAGGAATCTTTAAGATTATGAAAGGGTTTGATAGGGTAGACGTGGAGAAGATGTTTCCACTCGCGGAGAGATCTAGGAAGATAGGAACAGGAGGAGGCCATTTAGCCCCTCCAGCCTGTTCCGCCATTCAATGAGATCATGGCTGATCTGTGACCTGACTCCAAATACCCGCCTTAGCCCCTTTGGTTAACAAAAATCCATCAATTTCAGATTTAAAATTAACAATTGAGCTAGCATCAACTGCCATTTGCGGAAGAGAGTTCCAAACGTCTCCCACCCTTTGTGTGTAGAAGTGTTTCCCAACTTCACTCCTGAAAGTCCAGGCTCTAATTTTTAGACTCTGTCCCCTAGTCCTAGACTCTCCAACCAGCGGAAATAGTTTCTCTCTATCTACCCTATCAGTTCCCCTTAATATCTTGAAAACTTTGATCAAATAATCTTGTCTTCTAAATTCCAGAGAATACAACCCGAGCTTGTGTAATCCCTCCTTGTAATTTAACCCTTGATGTCCAGGTATCATTCTAGTAAAACTACTCTGCACTCCCTCCAAGGCCAATATACCCTTCCTAAGGTGCGGGTCAAAGAACTGAACACAGTACTCCAGGTGTGGTCTAACCAGGGTTTTGTATAGCTGCAGCATAACTTCTACCCCCTTGTATTCAAGTCCTCTAGATATAAAGGCCAGCATTCCATTAACCTTTTTGATTATTTTCTGTACCTGTTCATGACATTTTAATGATCTACGTACATGGACCCCTCAGTCTCTATGGGCCTAAAAAGGATTGATCAGAGTTCTTTCTAAATGGTGACAAGCTCAAAACAGTAGAGGTCCAAAGTGGATGACCTCACACTTGCCTACACTGAAATCCATTTGCCACAGTTTTGCCCAGTCACTTAATCTATTAATATCTCTGTGATACAATGCTGCCTATCTTTGTGTCATCGGCAAACTTAAATATGTGGCTCTCTATCCCATCATCTAAGTCGTTAATAAATAGTGAATAGTTGAGGCCTCAACACAGATCCCTGTGGGACACCACTAATCACATCCTGCCAATTTGAGTACCTGCCCATTATCTCCTGCCGCTCAGCCAATTTCCTAACCAGGTCAATAATTTGCCCTCAATTCCATGAGCTTCAACTTTAGCTAACAGTCTCTTATGAGGGACTTTATCGAATGCCTTCTAGAAGTCCATATAAACAACATCCATAGACATTCCCCTGTCCACTAATTTAGTCACCTCTTCAAAAAATGCAATCAGGTTGGTCAGGCATGATCTATTCTTTACAAATCCAGGCTGGCTCTCTCCGATCAGCTGAAAATTTTCAAGGTGTTCAGTCACTCTGTCCTTAATTATAGACTCCAGTAATTTCCCAACAATAGATGTTAGGCTGTAAACGAGGAACCAGTGTAAAAGTTAGCTTGGAATCAAGACTGTTGACTTCTAAGTAATGCAGGTGGACAATTTTATGGCTTTGATTACCTTTTATTACAGCCACTTCATGGCACTGGAGAGGGCACAGTGAAGCACAGTTAAATTTATACCTTTGAATTAGGCAATGGAATGTGGGAATGGTCACGCTTGAGAAACGCAAAAACAGCTCGAGAAATCAGATTGAGGTGTACAAAATTTTTTTACAGATTATAGATGAATTGAACCCTGATTAAAGGTTGGACGTAATCACAAACTCTACAGTGGGCATAGGCTCAAACGGTTAATGTCACAGAAGGGAACATATACCGCCTAGGGCAAGAATAAAAGCAGATAACGTTGGCAAATTTAGGAAGGAATGGGATAGATATTTGGCAGAAAAAGTGATTGCGGGAGATTAGAGAGAGAGAGAGAGAGAGAGAGAGAGAAAGAAAGAAAGAAAGAAAGAAAGAAGAGGGATATGGGCCAAGTGCAGGCAATTGGGACTAGCTTGGTGGTATAAACTGGGCGACATGGACATGTTGGGCCGAAGGGCCTGTTTCCATGTTGTAAACTTCTATGATTCTATGATTCTAATGTGATAATATTTGAATTTTGAGATGAGCTAGAAAGAACAAACTTTCATTTAAATAGTGCTTTTCACATCCTCACAATGTCCCAAAACACTGTATGTCCACATCTGCAGTGAGTGTCTGCAATTCTCGGCTCAGAGTTGTTGAGCTGGAGTCCGAGCCGCAGACATTGTGATGCATCAGGGAGGGGGAGGAGTTATCGGGACACTTTGATCCAGGAGGCAGTCACACCTCTTAGGTTAAATAGTGGTTTTGATTTGGTCAGCGGTCAGAGACAGGAGGATGTGGCTGCGAGTCAGGCAAGTATGGGGACCCGGGATGGAGTGATGGAGCAGCCTCAGCATTTGACCTTGTCCAACAGGTACGAGGTACTTGCTACCTGTGTGGATGAGAATAAATACTGCAGGAGGATAGGCAAACTGACCACAGCACCATGGAACAGGAGGCCATTGAAGTGGGGGGAGTAAAAAGGAATGTGGTAGTGGTAGGGGATAGTATAGTCAGGGGGATAGACACTGTTCTCTGCAGCCGCGATCGGGAGTCCCGAAGGCTGTGTTGCCTGCCAGGTGCCAGGGTTAAGGACATCTCCTCGTGGCTGGAAAAGAACTTGGAGCATGAGGGGGAGTGGTCCACATTGGAATCAACGACATAGGTAGAACTAGGAATGAGGTTCTGCTGAGGGAGTTTGAGGAGCTAAGGACCAAATTAAAAAGCAGAACGTCAAAAGGTAATAATCTCTGGATTACTACTTGAGCCTCGTGCAAATTGGCACAAATTAGATGGTTCAATGAGTGGCTGAAAAAGTGGTGTGGGACTCGAGTTTCAATTCATGGGGCACTGGCATCATTACTGGGGAAGGAGAGGGAGCTGTTCCATTGGGAAGGGCTCCACTTAAACTGGGCTGGGACCAGAGTCTGGCGAATCGAATAACTAGGGTGGTAGATAGGGCTTTAAACTAAAGAGGGGGGTATGGTTCAGGCAAGGGTTATTATCAGTCTAAAAAGAAAGGTCAAGGCTGTAGAACAGAGTAGTGGTTTGGATAAAAACAAGCAGTGTGTGTTAGGAAGGGACAGAGAGTTTAAGAAAGGTAATAGGGCATTAGTGACTAAAGTCACATCAGGGAATAAAAGTTAAAAGTTAAAATTAAAGGCACTGTGTCTGAATGCACGAAGCAATAGGAACAAGATAGATGAATTAATGGCACAAACAGAGATAAATGGGTTTGATCTAGTAGCCATTACTGAGACGTGGTCACAGGGTGACCAAGGTTGGGAGCTAAATATTCCAGGGTACTTGACTTATAGAAAAAATGGGCAAAATGGAAAAGTGTGTTGGGGGGGGGGGGTGGGGTAGCCCTGATAATAAAGGATGAGATGAAGAGAATAATGAGAAAGGATCTTAGCTCAGGAAATCAGGACGTAGAATCTGTATGGGTGGAGCTAAGAAATAACAAGAGGCAGAAAACACTGAGGGGAGTAGTTTATAGGCCCTTAACAGTAGTTATAGTGTTGGACAAAGTATTGAACAGGAAATTAGAGGAGCATGTAACAAGGGTAATGCAATAATTATGGGGAATTTTAATCTTCACATAGGCTGGGCAAATCAAATTGGCAAAAGTAGTTTGGAAGACGAGTTCATGGAATGCATCTGAGGCAGTTTGAGAACAATATGTTGAGAAACCAACTAGGGAACAGGTTATTTTAGATCTTGTATTGTGAAATGAGACAGGATTAATTAGTAATCTTATAATAAACGAGCCTCTGGGGAAAAGTGATCATAATATGATAGAATTTCATATTGAATTTGAGAGTGATGTAGTTATGTCCGAAACCAGGGTCTTAAATTTAAACAAGGCCAATTATGTAGGTATGAGGGGCGAGTTGGCTGAGATAGATTGGGAAAAAGATATGATGGTAGATAAGCAACGGCAAACATTTAAAGAAATAATTCATAATTCCCAATGAATATACATACCCTTGAGGAATAAAAACTCCACAGGAAAAGTGATCCAGCTGAGGCTAACTAGAGAAGTTAAGGATAGTATTAGATTAAAAGAAGAGGCTTACAATGTTGCCAAAAAGGAGTAGTAAGCCTGAGGATTGGGGGGGTTTTAGAAATCAGCAAAGGATAACCAGGAAATTGGTAAAGAGGGAGAAAATTGAATATGAGAGTAAACTAGCAAGAAATATAAAGACAAATTATAAGAACTTCTACAAGTACATAAAAAGGAAGAGATTAACCAAAGTAAACATGGGTCCCTTAGAGGCAAGGACAGGAGAAATTATATAATGGGGAATAAGGAAATGGCAGAGACGTTAGACAAATTTTTTATATCTGTCATCACAGTAGAAAGCACAAAAAAACATATTGGAAATAATGGGGAACCAAGAGTCTAATGAGGGGGGCAGGGGGAAACTTAAAGTAATTAAGTTTTGTAAAGAAAAAGTTTTAGAAAAATTAATGGGACTAAAAGCCGACAAATCCCATGAACCTGATGGTCTAAATCCTAGGGTTTTAAGAGAGGTGACTGCAGAGATAGTGGATGCATTGGTTTTGATCTTCCAGAATTCCCTAGATTCTAGAACAGTCCCCATGGATTGGAAGATAGCAAATGTAACCCCGCTATTCAAGAAAGGAGGGAAAGAGAAAACAGGAAACTACAGGTCAGTTAGCCTGACATCAGTAGTAGGGAAAATGTTAAAATCTATTATTAAGGGCGTAGTAACAGGGCACTTAGAAAATCATAATATGGTTAGGCAGAGTCAACATGGTTTTATGAAAGGGAAATCACTTTTGACAAATCTATTAGAATTTTATGAGGGTGTAACTAGCAGAGGAGATAAAGGGGAACCAGTGGATGTAGTATATTTGGATTTTCAAAAGGCATTCAATAAGGTGCCACAAAAAAGGTTGTTACACAGGATTAGGGCTCATGGGATTGGGGGTAATATATTAACATGGATAGAGGATTGGTTAACAGACAGAAAACAGAGAATAGGAATAAACGGGTCATTCTCAGGTTGACAGGCTGTAACTAGTGGGGTGCCGCAAGGATCAGTGCTTGGGCCTCAGCTATTTACAATCTATATTAATGACTTAGATGAAGGGACCGAGTGTGATGTATCCAAGTTTGCTGATGATACAAAGCTAGGTGGGAAAGTAAGCTGTGAGGAGGACACAAAGAGTCTGCAAAAGGATATAGACAGGTTAAGTGAGTGGGCAAGAAGGTGGCAAATGGAGTATAATGTGGGGAAATGTGAGGTTATTCACTTTGGTAGGAAAAGCAGAAAAACAGAATATTCTTTAAATGTTGAGAAACTATTAAATGTTGGTGTTCAGAGGGATTTGGGTGTCCTTGTACGTGAAACACAGAAAGTTAACATGCAGGTATAGCGAGCAATTAGGAAGGCAAATGGTCTTCATTACAAGCGGGTTGGAATACAAAAGTAAGGAAGTCTTGCTGCAACTGTATAGGGCTTTGGTGAGACCACAACTGGAGTACTGTGTACAGTTTTGATCTCCCTATCTAAGGAAGGATATACTTGCCTTAGAGACGGTGCAACAAAGGTTCACTAGATTGATTCCTGGGATGAGAGGGTTGTCCTATGAGGAAAGTTTGAGTAGAATGTGTCTATACTCTCTGAAGTTTAGAAGAATGAGAGGTGATCTCATTGAAACATAAGATTCTAAGAAGGCTTGACAGGGTAGATGCTGAGAGGATGTTTCCCCTGGCTGGAGAGTCCAGAACTAGGGGACATAGTCTTAGGATAAGGGGTAAGCCATTTAGGACTGAGATGAGGAGGAATTTCTTCACTCAGAGGATCATGAATATTTGGAATTCTCCATGCCAGAGGGCTGTGGATGCTCAGTCATTGAGTATATGCAAGGCTGAGATCGATAGATTTTTGGACTCTAGGGGAATCAAGGGATATGGGGATCGGGCAGGAAAGGAGTTGTGGTCAAAGATCAGCCATGATCTTATTGAATGGCGGAGCAGGCTCGAGGGGCCGAATGGACTACTCTTGCTGCTATCTCTTATGTTCTTCACAAACAATTACTTACTTTTTTGAAATGTCGTCACTGTTGTTATATAGGCAAACACAGCAGCCAACTCTCGCAATGGGTGTGGTAGCATGGTGTTTATGTTACTGGAGTAGTAATGCAAAGACCTGCACCAATAATCTAGCAAATGTGAGTTCAAATCCCACCATTACAGTTTGAGAATTTTCTCCTCTACTATTTGAACTGTCTCCGCCCCTGCCTCAGCTCATCTGCTGCCGACACCTTCATCCATGCCTTTGTTACCTCCAGACTCGACTATTCCAATCCTCTCCTGGCCGGCCTCCCACTGTGGACCCTCCATAAACTTGAGCTCATCCGAAACGCTGCTGCCCGTATCCTAACTCGCACCAAGTCGCGTTCACCCATCACCCCTACGGGATCGTTAATACCCACCTGAAACAGGTAAATGGGGCCTTGATCTCAATGAGAGGATAGCAGCTCCATCAGCGGTGCACTCCCTTAGCCTAGATTTGTGAGTTCGGGCCTTGGCATGAGGCTCAAAACACAACCTTCAGATCAAGAACGAGGGGGCATAATCTTAAAATTAGAGCCAGGCCATTTAGGAGCGAAATCAGGAAGCACTTTTTCACACAAAGGGTAGTGGAAATCTGGAATTCTCTCCCCCAAAAGGCTGTGGATGCTGGGGGTCAACTGGAGCTTTCAAGACTGAGATCGATGGATTTTTGTTGGTTAGGGGTATCGTGGGATATGGAGCAAAGGTGGGTAAATGTAACTGAGGGTACAGATCAGCCATGATCTAATTGAATGGCGGGGCAGGAGCGAGGGGCTGAATGGCCTCCTTCTGTCCCTACGTTCCTATGGCCCAGAGATGAGACTACTACCAATTATACCAGCCATTACTGATGAACATGGTCTGCTCATTGTGACAGGTCTGCCTAGGTCTTACCTTGCCCTGCAGCACCACCATTCTGTGCCTCCACCTTCCTTTATTCAAAGAAGCCACTCTGACCCAAACATTGAGGGGTGAGTTATACATCCACACGTCATTACTGTACAGGTGACCACCTGAAAACAACAAGGAAGAACGTGATATTTTATTACAAGTCCAACATATCGGCGTTGCTTCTATAAGAACACTTTCGGGCTGTTGCATCCCATCCAGTTATTAGGGTGATAGTCTACATAGTGTCATAGTATCATAGTAGGTACAGCACAGGAGGAGGCCATTTGGCCCATCGTGCCTGTGCTGGCTCTTTAAAAGAGCTATCCAATTAATCCCACTCCCCTGCTCTTTCCCCACAGTCCTGTAAATTTTTTCTCTTCAAGTATTTATCCAATTCCCTTTTGAAAGTTACAATTAAATCTGCTTCCTCCGCCCTCTCAGGCAGTACATTCCAGATCAGAACAACTCGCCGCATACAAAAAACTATTTGTTTATAAAATATAACCAGGGAGAACAGGTTAAACCAGTTGTACAAGGAAGTGCACATTCAAGTGCTCACACACTCCCACACTCCCACACATTCACAAAGCTACATCATTAAATAAATTTAAAACAGAAATAGACAGTTTCCTAGAAGTAAAGGGAATTAGGGGTTACAGGGAGCGGGCAGGAAATTGGACATGAATTTAGATTTGAGGTTAGGATCAGATCAGCCATGATCTTATTGAATGGCGGAGCAGGCTCGAGGGGCCAATTGGCCTACTCCTGCTCCTATTTCTTATGTTCTTATGTTCTTATGTATGTACACAATCTCACATGTCCCACACATGCACCCATATATGTCCACACACACACACGCTCCCACACATTCATGTGTACACACAATCTCACACATTCGCGTGTGCATACACACACATGCTCCCACACATTCGCATGTGCATACACACTCACAGATGCTCCCACACATTCACGCGTGCACACTCACGTGCACCCACACTTTCACATTTGCGCGCACACTCTCGTGCACGCATTCCCACAACGAGCCCAAAAGTCTGTTGCTGACCCGAGAGGAAGATGTCATTCTTTAAGGCGCAAACGGCGAACTCAGACTTGGTGTAGTCTGGTATCTTGGTCAGCTGTGCCCATTCCCCGGTGGCCGGGTTGTACCGTTCAATGTACGGCAGCGTGATGTGACCCTTCCTGGCGCAGCCTCCCACCAAGACGATCACTTCTGCGATGTTCGCGAACCTGGGCAAAGGGAAAGCGGTGAAGGTTAGGTCGGTTTTCTAGGTGGACCTCCGGTGTCATTGCTCACCGTACTTCTGATGATCCGTTTACATAGAATTTACAGCAAAGAAACAGGCCATTCGGCCCTACTGGTCTGCGCTGGTGTTAATGCTCCACACAAGCCTGAGAATGAGAACAGGAGCATTATACTATGTGGGAAGGAGAGACTTGCATTTCTACAGCACCTTTCATGACCTCAGAATGTCCCAAAGCGCTTTACAGCCAGTGAAGTACTTTTGAAGTGTAGTCACTGTCGAAATGTAGGAAACACAGCAGCCAATTTGTGCACAGCAAGATCCCACAAACAGCAATCGGATAAATGACCAGATAATCTGCTTTAGTTGATGTTGGGTGAGGGATAAATATTGGCCAGGACACCGGGGAGAACTCCCCCTGCTCTTCTTCGAAATAATGCCATGAGATCTTTTACATCCACCTGAGAGGGCAGACGGGACCTCGGATTAACATCTCATCTGAAAGACAGCACCCCCGACAGTGCGGCACTCCCTCAGTACTGCACTGGGAGTGTCAGCCTGGATTATGTGTTCAAGTCACTGGAGTGGGGGCTCGAACGCACAAACTTCAGGCTCAGAGGCGAGCATGCTACCCAACTGAGCTAAGGATGAAGCAGCTAAAAAAACACTCCGACTTACTTCCTTGGTCTTGTCCTTGGAGACGTTATCTCGTTGCCAAAGATGTGATACCTCCTAGTCTCTTGCAGCAGGGGCAGGCATTCCTTGGAACTCAGGATCAGCTCATCCATTTCAACTTTCTCAACAAAATATATCCGATCCAGTAAGGGAAGTCGAACGTGCTCCAACAGCCCTTTCAGTGCGCACCTCCTGCTGGACACGTCATGACGGACCCACTGCATCACGGCTTCGAAGACAGTCTCCTCCTTCGTGACGGCCAAGAGGTCATTGGACAGGTGGTCACACAGGTCACTCTCGGACAGTTGCAAAAACTCTTCGTGCTGAATCACCTCTGAAAATCCCTCCAGAAGTAGCTTTCTGCTTTTCTCTGACAAGGCTGTGATGGAGAAGATGTTGGCGAAATTCAAGATGCCCAGGCAGTTACAAGGGTCGAGCTGCTTCTCCAAGAACTTCTCGCAGCTACTTCGGAGCGCTGAGATCTGAAAGAGTTCGGACGCCTCCACGAGGCACTGGACGTTGTCCTCTCTGATGTTTTCCCTTCCTCCGTACATGTAGTCCAGCATACAACTCATGGTGTCCGCTGCGATCTCTTTGATGTCCACAGTGCCTTGCTGGCTTTCCTTGAGATTGGTGCTAAACATGGTCCTGAAGTAGACACTGTTAGCAGAGAGAGTGGCTCGGTGGCAGTGAAACTCATGCCCATCGACACGAAGGACAACATCGGTGAAGAGTCTGCTCTGACGGAAGATGTTCAGGTTGTTCAAAACATCTTCAGCGTGACAGGTTTCTAAGTGAAGGTCTGTGGTGGGATTCTTGCTGGCTATTTGGGTTTCCCTTGCTCCGGGTTCATGAACTGGGCTTCCAAACCGCATCATCGGTGGGCAAGGGTCTTCCTTTAATCACTAGACAACTGAAACATAAAAAGTGAGTAACACTCCTCAGTTCACTTGGGGTAGTACCACTCTCGTAGATGCTGGTAAATCTTACAAGGATACTCCTGTGTCTTCATAGAGCACATGATGTGGAGATGCCGGTGATGGACTGGGGTTGACAATTGTAAACAATTTTACAACACCAAGTTAGTTATAGTCCAGCAATTTTATTTTAAATTCACAAGCTTTCGGAGGCTTCCTCCTTCGTCAGGTAAATGTTCAGGAGCTCCTTGAAGCCTACGCATTTATACATCACAGAACAATACATGGTGTTTACAGACTGCCCCTGCAACTGCCCGTTGCCAAGGCAATCACCGTGTTCAGGCAGAGAGGTGTCACCTGCAGAACCCCCGAATACACATTCAACAAAAAAACAAACAGGAAAAAAAAACAGAGAGAGGCAGAAACATCCGGAAGGCAGAGAAAGCCAGCAAATGACCCATTATATTAAAAACAGATAACATTTGTTCGCTGGTGGGGTAACGTGTAGCGTGACATGAACCCAAGATCCCGGTTGAGGCCGTCCTCATGGGTGCGGAACTTGGCTATCAATTTCTGCTCGACGATTTTGCGTTGTCGTGTGTCTCGAAGGCCGCCTTGGAGTACGCTTACCCGAAGGTCGGTGGATGAATGTCCATGACTGCTGAAGTGTTCCCCGACTGGGAGGGAACCCTCCTGTTTGGCGATTGTTGCGCGGTGTCCGTTCATCCGTTGTCGCAGCGTCTGCATGGTCTCGCCAATGTACCATGCTCTGGGGCATCCTTTCCTGCAACGTATGAGGTAGACAACGTTGGCCGAGTCACAGGAGTATGAACCATGCACCTGGTGGGTGGTGTCCTCTCGTGTGATGGTGGTATCTGTGTCGATGATCTGGCATGTCTTGCAGAGGTTACCGTGGCAGGGTTGTGTGGTGTCGTGGACGCTGTTCTCTTGAAAGCTAGGTAATTTGCTGCGAATGATGGTCTGTTTGAGGTTGGGTGGCTGTTTAAAGGCGAGTAGTGGAGGTGTGGGGATGGCCATAGCGAGGTGTTTGTCCTCATTGATGACATGTTGAAGGCTGCGGAGAACATGGCGTAGTTTCTCCGCTCCGGGGAAGTACTGGACGACAAAGGGTACTCTGTTGGTTGCGTCCCGTGTTGGTCTCCTGAGGAGGTCTATGCGATTTTTTGCTGTGGCCCGTCGGAACTGTCGATCGATGAGTCGAGCGTCATATCCCGTTCTTACTAGGGCGTCTTTCAGCGTCTGTAGGTGTCCATCGCGTTCCTCCTCGTCTGAGCAGACCCTGTGTATTCGCAGGGCCTGTCCATAGGGGATGGCCTCTTTGACGTGGTTAGGGTGGAAGCTGGAAAAGTGGAGCATCGTGAGGTTGTCCGTGGGCTTGCGGTAGAGTGAGGTGCTGAGGTGCCCGTCTTTGATGGAGATTCGTGTGTCCAAGAAAGAAACTGATTCTGAGGAGTAGTCCATGGTGAGCTTGATGGTGGGATGGAACTTGTTGATGTTATCGTGTAGTCTCTTTAGTGATTCCTTGCCGTGGGTCCATAGAAAGAAAATGTCGTCGATGTATCTGGTGTATAGTGTTGGTTGGAGGTCTTGTGCAGTGAAGAAGTCCTGCTCTGAAGGACAAACACCTCGCTATGGCCATCCCCACACCTCCACTACTCGCCTTTAAACAGCCACCCAACCTCAAACAGACCATCATTCGCAGCAAATTACCTAGCTTTCAAGAGAACAGCGTCCACGACACCACACAACCCTGCCACGGTAACCTCTGCAAGACATGCCAGATCATCGACACAGATACCACCATCACACGAGAGGACACCACCCACCAGGTGCATGGTTCATACTCCTGTGACTCGGCCAACGTTGTCTACCTCATACGTTGCAGGAAAGGATGCCCCAGAGCATGGTACATTGGCGAGACCATGCAGACGCTGCGACAACGGATGAACGGACACCGCGCAACAATCGCCAAACAGGAGGGTTCCCTCCCAGTCGGGGAACACTTCAGCAGTCATGGACATTCATCCACCGACCTTCGGGTAAGCGTACTCCAAGGCGGCCTTCGAGACACACGACAACGCAAAATCGTCGAGCAGAAATTGATAGCCAAGTTCCGCACCCATGAGGACGGCCTCAACCGGGATCTTGGGTTCATGTCACGCTACACGTTACCCCACCAGCGAACAAATGTTATCTGTTTTTAATATAATGGGTCATTTGCTGGCTTTCTCTGCCTTCCGGATGTTTCTGCCTCTCTCTGTTTTTTTTTCCTGTTTGTTTTTTTGTTGAATGTGTATTCGGGGGTTCTGCAGGTGACACCTCTCTGCCTGAACACGGTGATTGCCTTGGCAACGGGCAGTTGCAGGGGCAGTCTGTAAACACCATGTATTGTTCTGTGATGTATAAATGCGTAGGCTTCAAGGAGCTCCTGAACATTTACCTGACGAAGGAGGAAGCCTCCGAAAGCTTGTGAATTTAAAATAAAATTGCTGGACTATAACTTGGTGTGGTAAAATTGTTTACAATTCATAGAGCACAGAAGGAGGCCATTTGGCCCATCATGCCTATGCCGGCTCTTTAAAAGAGCTATCCAATTAGACCCACTCCCCCCACTCTTTAACCATAGCCCTGCAATTTTTCCTTTTGAAAGTTATTATTGAATCTGCTTCCACCGCCCTTTCAGGCAGCGCATTCCAGATCATAATGACTCGTTGCATAAAAAAAACATTCTCTTTACCTCCCCTCTGGTCCTTTTGCCAATTACCTTAAATCTGTATCCTTTGGTTACCGACCCTCCTGCCAGTGGAGACAGTTTCTCCTTATTTATCAAGGCCCCTAATCATTTTGAGCACCTCTACTAAATCTCCCCGAAACCTTTTTTACTCTATCAAGAACAATCCCAGCTTCATAACAACTCGATGTGTGTAAAAAAAAATGTTCCCCTCATCTCCCCTCTGGTTCTTTTGCCAATTATCTTAAAAAAGGTGTCTTGAGTTAATTACTCGACTCTTTTTTAAAAAATTCTCTTGTCATCTCTCCCTGGTGATCTCTTCCAAATCATTCTGGAGGATCAGAACTAGGGGGCCGTAAATATAAGATAGTCACTAATAAATTCAATCGGGAATTCAGGAGAATCTTCTTTACCCAGAGAATGGTTAGAATGTGGAACTTGCTACCACATGGAGTAGTTGAGGCGAATAGCATAGATGCGTTTAAGGGGAAACTAGAGAAACACATGAGGGAGAAAGGACTGGAAGGATATGCTGATAGGGTGAGATGATATAGGGTGGGTGGAGGCTCAAGTGGAGCATAAACACCGGCATGGACCAGTTGGGCCGAATGGCCTGTTTCTATGCTGTACATTCTATGTAATTCTTCCCATCAGTTTTTTACTTTCAAGCTCCTTACCTCGCTCAACCTTCACTTCCTCCTACAATCTACAGGTTTATAATAAACCCAAACTTGGTGTCACCTAACCACTGCTTGCCTTCTGCCCTACTCTTTTCAATCTTGGTGGTGCCTTGCCTTATAGACTCTGGCACCTTCACCACAATTTCTCAGCTTAAAAAAAAAGAGGATTTCTCAATAGTTTCTGCCTGACTGATCATCCTTTACAAAGAAAATCTCCCGTGTCTGATCTTTGCGCAAAAACATGAGATACAAAGAGTTTGGACATGGTGTTGGCAGTGGTGGGTGTATATTACAGCTGTAACATTTAAAACAGTTTTATTTCCTAAAATTAAAATGGAAATTAAAACTTCTTGTGGCTCAATTGCCAAATGGCCGTAATTTAGCACCAGTCCCTACACATCAATGGAACAGGAGGAGGCCATTCTGCCCCTTGAGCCTATCCCACCATCCAATTAGATCATGGCTGATCTGTATCTTAACTCCATTCACCCGCCTTGATTCCGTAACTCTTAATACCCTCGCCTAACAAAAATCGATCAATCTCAGTTTTGAAATTTACAATTGACCCCCAGCCCCAACAGCTTTTTGGGGGAGACAGTTCCAGATTCCCACTCCCCTTTGTGTGAAGAAGTGCTTCCTGACATCACCCCTGAACGGCCGAGCTCTAATTTTAAGATTACGCCCCATTCTTCTGGGCTCCCCCCACCAGAGGAAATGGTTTCTTTCTATCTACCCTATCAACTCATTTGATCATCTTAAACCCCTCAATCGGATTAACCCTTAACCTTCTATACCCAAGGGAATGCAAGCCTACTCTATGCAACCTGTCCTCATAATAAAATTTAAGCCTTTTGGCCCTTATTATTCTGGTGAATCTGCATTGCACCCCCTTCAAGGCCAATATATCCTTCCTGGAGGTGTGGTGCCCAGGACTGAATGCAGTACACCAGGTGGGGTCTGACCAGAGTATGTAACGTAATTTCCACACTATATTCCAGCCCCCTTGAGATAAAGGCCAACAATCCATTAGCTTTTTAAATTATTTTTTGTACCTATCCACTGGCTTTTAGTGATTTCAGTACTTAGACCCCTAAAGGGCAATGCTAGAACTGAAAGGATTTACATCTCAGGAAAAGCTGAACAGGCTGGAGCTCTGATCTCTAGAAAAGAGAAGGCTGAGGGGTGACCTGACAGAGGTCTTTAAAATTATGAAGGGGTTCGATGGGGTAGACGTAGAGAAAATGTACAAAACTAGAGATCATAAATATAAGATCGTCACTAATAAATCCAATAGGGAATTCAGGAGAAACTTCTTCACCCAGAGAGCGGTGAGAATGTGGAACTCGCTCCCACATGGAGTAGTTGAGGTGAATAGCATAGATACATTTAAGGAGAAGCTGGATAAACACATGAGGGAGAAAGGAGTAGAAGGATATGCTGATAGGGTGAGATGAAGGTGGGAGGATGATTTACTAGGCGCTGTTTCATGCTACTTGTGAAGGCCAATTTCACCCTCTACATGTGAAGGAGAGCGTCCCCACGTCAGTCCTGCTTGTGTCTTTTACTAGTTTAAATCTTACAGAGTTACATAGCGTCTACAGCACAGAAACAGGCCATTCGGCCCAACTGGTCTATGCCGGCGTTTATGCTCCACATGAGCCTCCTCCCTCCCCTCTTTATCTAACCCTATCAGCAGTCATGCAGTTGCTTGTTTGACTGTCACAGTGCACCCTGTAGAAGTGTTCTGCACTTGCCATTCTTGTACCGTTTGCCCCCTTGTGTATCTTTTGTTACGGTGCCCTTTGATCAGGTACGCTGGCGACTGCGGATAAAATCAGTCAAACTGTGAATCTGTCCACAGCAGTCAATTCAATTTAAGCAAAAAAATCCTGCAATCGTTTAACAGCAATTAAGATTCACAAAATCTACCGCTGTCTGGAGATGACATTTGGCTGTGGGATCTGTCTGTGTGCAAAGGCCACAACTCCGGAATCAGCAATCGGTGCTGCGACCAGGAACTGGAATTTAACTTTTATACTGTTATCAAGAACTCTGTACATTAGGAAAGAGAGGGAAAGGTTGCATTTGGAAATATAGCGCCGTTCCTTCATCGTCGCTGGGTCAAAATCCTGGAACTCCCTTCCTAACAGCACTGTGGGAGAACCGTCACCACACGGACTGCAGCGGTTCAAGAAGGCGGCTCACCACCACCTTCTCGAGGGCAATTAGGGATGGGCAATAAATGCCGGCCTTGCCAGCGACGCCCACATCCCGTGAACGAATAATAAAAATTTAAAAAAATTTATGTAGCACCTTGTTACATCCTTCAGAACGTTCCAAAGGTATTCCCAAACAATGAGTTATTAAGTGCAGTCACTGTTGTTATGTAGGCATGTAGGGCAGTCGGTCTGTGCACAGCAAGATCCCAACAGCAAATGACCTGTTCATTGGCTGTAATACATTGGGACGTGCTGAGGTCAGGAAAGGGGCTATATAAATGCAAGCCCTTCCTATCTTTTCCTTAATCAGTGGTGTTGGACGAGGGATAAATACTGGCCCAGGACACAGGGGAGAACTCCCCTGCTCTTCTTCAAAATCGTGGCCGTGGGATCTTTTACGTCCACCCGAGACGGCAGACGGGGCCTCGGTTTAACGTCTCATCGGAAAGGCGGCACCTCAGATGGTGCAGCACTCCCTCAGTCCTGCGCTGGGAGCGTCAGCCTGGATGATGTGCTCTGGAGTGGGAGTTAAACGCACTGACTCAGAGACGAGAGTGCTACGCATTGAGCTGCTAACAACCAAACCGATGAGGGTGGGGGGGGGGGGTCTCCCCGATAAACCCCCCTCCCCCCGCTTTGCTCCACCAGACAGGAGAACACGCACCATGTGCGAATGCCACCGCCATTGCTGCCAGCGTCCTCGAATTGGAGTTAAAGCAAACAGTCGGACAACAGAGAGCTGTTTTAACACGGACCAACAGAAAGGGGATTGTTCTCGGGTTGGGATCGGGGCTGCAACAGACAGGGCTCCAGGCAATGGCAGACCTGGTTTAGATTTAGGGATGTGGGCTGTCAAGATTCAGAGCTCTGTTTACCCCCCACCCCCTTTACTCTGCCACCCTAAACAGGGAGCCTGGGTCAGATTCCCAGTCTGGTTAAGGGGGATGACAGAACGACATGAAAAAGGAGCTGAATTTCTTTCACACTGTCCTTTTTGTCTCATTGGAGCTGGGACTGCTACATGCTCCTACTACTGAACAGAACGCAACAGAAAATGCTGGAAATACTCAGCAAGTCAGGCAGCATCTGTGGAGAAAGAAACAAGAGTTAACGTTTCAGGTCGAAGACCTTTGGTCAGAACTGGCAGGTAACTCTGTTTCTCTCTCCACAGACGCTGCTCTGACCTGCTGAGCATTTTCTGTTTTTATTTCAGATTTCCAGCATCCGCAGTATTTTTGCTTTTGAGAACGCGACAGACACGTTTCACTGAAAAACAAACATCTCATTACTGCCTAATGACAATTATTGAATGCAAATATCGAAATGCATCAAATATTATCGACATCTCAAATCACAACTCAAACATAAAAATTGCCAAATTTGAAGTGTCAGTTTCCAAATTCTACTTATCAACAAATTTAAATGATATACAAACGTATTTATATGTAAACATACTTCTGCTAAATGCACCTCGCTCTGCAATTACCAAACCTTGCAAACATCGTTTGAAACATGACTGGATCTTATCATTTGATTCAATTATATAATTTTAATTTTTTTTTGTGGAAAAAAAATTAAAGCGTCTCTTTCGAGAAGTAATTTAAATTAAATCCTTTTAATTCCAGACGATGAAAGAGACGGCGAAGTTACCTTTTCGGTCGAATCGCCCTGTTCCCAAACATCATCAACAACACAAAAAGTCATCAAGTGACAAAAAACAATGGTGAAATTTACAAATTAAATTGACAAGATGAAATTGACGATGATGCAAACATCCTCTTGATTTGCAAACCGGGTTTTGCTCCCCTCCTTTTGTCTTATCTCTTACCGTCTTTGTGTGGCTCAATCCCCTCGATTACCCACCCCCCCGATGCTTTGTGTAAATCTCACTCGGCACAAACTCCGCGCTGTGAAACGTTCGCTCTTTGCATTTGGAGTTCTGTTTATAAACACGGCCAGAGGCGATGGCATCGATTCACCCACTCCGCCTCCTTGGAACTACTTTGATTATTATCATTTAAAACACTCCCCGGAAAATTGATCGGGAGTTTAGTCTCGGCTAATTGAGGCTCAGATGTTTAGTGACAGGGAGGAGCCGAGAGCCACCTTTAATCCCGTGGGTTGTGACAGAAACTGACAGTTTTCTTATGGTGCTACCACCCCCTCCTCTCCCCCTTTAGAAATGATGTGGAGATGCCGGTGATGGACTGGGGTTGACAATTGTAAACAATTTTACAACACCAAGTTATAGTCCAACAAATTTATTTTAAATTCCACAAGCTTTCGGAGGCTTCCTCCTTCCTCTGGTGAACAGTGTGGAAATGACCTTTAGAAATGAGTACTTTTCTGGATCCTTATCTTTAAAGTATATACCTTCATAGGTGAGCCCGGACAATGAGCTTTGGTGGCGCTACTCGACTGCAGGGGGCATCACCTTCATCAAGTTACACCGAAATTATAGCACTGAAACTGGTCTATGTCGGTGTTTATGCTCCACATGAACATAGGAACAGGAGTAGGCCATTCAGCCCCTCGAGCCTGCTCCGCCATTTGATAAGGTCATGGCTGATCTGTGATCTAGCTCCATATACCTGCCTTTGGCCCATATCCCTTAATACCTTTGGTTGCCAAAAAGCTATCTATCGCAGATTTAAATTCAGCAATTGAGCGTCCTCCCACCCTACTTCATCCAACCCCATCAGGAAACCCTTTTGTTCCTTTCTCCCTCATGTGTTTATCCAGCTTCCCCCTAGATGTATCTATGTTATTTGCCTCAACTGCTCCTTGTGGTAGCGAGTTCCAAATTCTCACCACTCTTTGGTCCTCTTCTCACCCTTTTTCCTTACAGATACACTTTCCAGCAAGGACGGGCTGGACAGACCAGGAGCAGGACCCCCTGGGTGATTCTCCACATGTAGGTCCCCCTGGATGATTCCCCACAGAGGGCATAGGTTTAAGGTGATTGGCAAAAGAACCAAAGGCGACATGAGGAAAAACTTTTTTACACAGCGAGTGGTTAGGATCTGGAATGCACTGCCCGAGGGGGTGGTGGAGGCAGATTCAATCATGGCCTTCAAAAGGGAACTGGATAAATACTTGAAAGGAAAAAATTTGCAGGGCTACATCAGGTCCTCAGGCCATCCCAAAGCGCTCTACAGCCAATGAAATACTCTTGAAAGGCAGTCACTGTTGTAATGTAAATTTAAATCTGCGATAGATAGCTTTTTGGCAACCAAAGGTATTAAGGGATATGGGCCAAAGGCGGGTATATGGAGCTAGATCACAGATCAGCCATGATCTTATCAAATGGCGGAGCAGGCACGAGGGGCTGAATGGCCTACTCCTGTTCCTATGTTCCTATGAAATGCGGCAGCCAATTTGCACACAGCAAGATCCCACAAACAGCAATGTGAAAATGACCAGATTATCTGTTTTTAGCTGTTGGTTGAGGGATATGTATTGGCCAGGACACCGTAGAGAACTCCCCTGCCCTTCAAAATAGTACCATGGGATCTTTTACATTCACCTGAGAGGGCAGACGAGGCCTCGGTTTAACACCTCATCCGAAAGACGGCATCTCTGACAATGCAGTGCTCCCTCAGTACTGGCACTGGAGTACTGTGAGCAGTTCTGGGCACCGCACCTTCGGAAGGACATATTGGCCTTGGAGGGAGTGCAGCGTAGGTTTACTAGAATGATACCCGGACTTCAAGGGTTAAGTTACGAGGAGAGATTACACAAATTGGGGTTGTATTCTCTAGAGTTTAGAAGGTTAAGGGGTGATCTGATCGAAGTTTATAAGATATTAAGGGGAACAGATAGGGTGGATAGAGAGAAACTATTTCCACTGGTTGGGGATTCTAGGAGTAGGGGGCACAGTCTAAAAATTAGAGCCAGACCTTTCAGGAGCGAGATTAGAAAACATTTCTACACACAAAGGGAGGTAGAAGTTTGGAACTCTCTTCCGCAAACGGCAATTGATACTAGCTCAATTGCTAAATTTAAATCTGAGATAGATAGCTTTTTGTCAACCAAAGGTATTAAGAGATATGGGCCAAAGGCGGGTATATGGAGTTAGATCACAGATCAGCCATGATCTTATCAAATGGCAGAGCAGGTACGAGGGGCTGAATGGCCTACTCCTGTTCCTATGTTCCTATGGAAGCGTCAGCATGGATTTTACGCTCAAGACCCTGGAGTGGGACTTAAACCCACGACCTATCCAACTCAAAGGTGAGAGAGCAACCACTGAGCCACAGTTGACTGACATGCTGCCCCTCCTCCTCCTCCTCCTCCCCCTCCTCCTCTCCTCTCCCCTCCCCCCTTCCCCCCCTCTCCACCCCTCCTCCATCGCCTAGCAATACTCAGGAACTTCAGGAGAAATGGCAAACAAATTGGTTAGAAAAGGCGAGCACGCTCCACTGTTAGGGACTCCACCCAAACTATTTAACGTGCCGTGTGAGGTGAGCAATCATGAAAACATATCGCAGCAACAAACCCTTGTGGAATTTCTCCCTGACTCCAGGGTATCAATCCGTCATTATCACTAGCATCGAAGCATTCCTCGGATTGTTTTTCCATACCGTCAGAGGAGGGTTACCAACTCTGGTCGGACATGTTCCCAGGAGGGTTGATCGCATGATGTTTGGATCACATGATGTTTTGATCACGTGACATTTGTTACCAAATTGTCATGTTGCCAAACATTACCTCAGTTGAGTGTCGCAGTATCACCCAGGGCCGAATAAAATATTTCAGTCTTTTTGCTTTGTAGAATACAAAGCTTTCGTTGAGATGAATTGCAACATTATTTATAAATCACAGCTAGTCTTGGTAACCCATTTCCTGAGCGGTTTGGGTTACCAAGAGCGAAGCTTCCACTGTTCCAAATCCCTTTCCCCTCACATTCCCTGTTTTCCCCGCACATTCCCTGTGTTTCTCTCACAATCCCTGTGTTAGAATCATAGAATCACAGAAAGGTTACAGCACGGAAGGAGGCCATTCGGCCCATCGAGTCCATGCCGGCTCTATGCAAGAGCAATCCAGCTAGTCCCACTTCCCCGCCCTTTCCCCTTAGCCCTGCAAATTTTTTTCCTTTCAAGTACTTATCCAGTTCCCCTTTAAAGGCCATGATTGAATCTGCCTCCACCACCCCCTCGGGCAGTGCATTCCAGATCCTAACCATTTCGCTGTCACCTTTGGCTGAACCAGTGTTTTATAAAGGTTCATCATAACTTCCTTGCTTTTGTACTCTATGCCTCTATTTATAAATTGTAAACAATTTTACAACACCAAGTTATAGTCCAACGATTTTATTTGAAATTTACAAGCTTTCGGAGGCTTCCTCCTTCCTCAGGTAAATGTTTATAAAGCCCAGGATCCCATGTGCTTTTTTAACCGCTTTCTCAACCTGCCCTGCCACCTTCAACGATTTGTGTACATATACTCCCAGATCTCTCTATGATCCTGTACTCCTTTTAGAATCGTGCCCTCTAGTTTATATTGCCTGTCCTCGTTCTTCCTACCGAAATGTATCACTTCACATTTTTCTGTGTTAAATTTCATCTGCCACGTATCCGCCCATTCCACCAGCCTGTCCATATTCTCTTGAAGTCTCTCACTGCTCTCCTCACTGTTTACTACACTTCCAAGTTTTGTGTCATCTGCAAATTTTGAAAATGTGCCCTGTACACCCAAGTCCAAGTCATTAATATATATCAAGAAAAGCAGTGGTCCCAGCACCGACCCCTGGGGAAGACCACTGTACACCTCCCTCCAGTCTGAAAAACAATCAGTCACCACTACTCTCTGCTTCCTGTTACTTAGCCAATTTTGTGTCCATGCTGCTACTGCCCCCTTTATTCCATGGGCTTCAATGTTGATGACAAGCCTATTATGCGGCACTTTATCAAACGCCTTTTGAAAGTCCATAAACACCCCATCAACCACATTACCCTCATCTACCCTCTCCGTTACCTCATCAAAAAACTCTATCAAGTTACTTAAACATGATTTGCCTTTAACAATCCATGCTGGCTTTCCCTAATCAATCCACACTCATCCAAGTGAGTGCTAATTCTGTCCCAGATTATTATTTCTAAAAGTTCCCCCACCACTGAGGTTAAACTGACTGCCCTGTAGTTGCTGGGTTTATCCTTACACCCTTTTTTGAACAAGGGTGTAACATTTGCAATTCTCCAGTCCTCTGGCACCCCCTCGTATCTACGGATGTTTGGAAGATTATGGCCAGTACCTCCACAATTTCCTTACTTCCCTCAGCAATCTAGGATGCATCCCATCTGGACCGAGTGACTTATCCACTTTAAGTACAGCTAGCCTTTCTAGTACCTCCTCTTTAGCAATTTTTAGCCCACCAGTATCTCAACTATATCTTCCTTTACTGAGACTCTGGCAGCATCTTCTTCCTTGGTAAAGACAGATGCAAAGTACTCACTTAGTACCTCAGCCATGCCCTCTGCCTCCATGAGTAGATCTCCTTTATGGTCCCTGATCGCCCCCACCCCTCCTCTTACTGCCCATTTACTGTTTACATGCCTGTAGAAGACTTTTGGATTCCCTTTTATGTTGGCCGCCAGTCTATTCTCATACTCTCTCTTTGCCCCTTTTATTTCTTTTTTCACTTCCCCCTCTGAACTTTCTATATTCAGCCTGCTTCTCACTTGTGTTATCAACCTGACATCTGTCAAATGCCCCCTTTTTCTGTTTCATCTTACTCACTATCTCTTTCGTCATCCAGGGAGCTCTGGCTTTAGTTGCCCTACCTTTCCCCCTCATGGGAATGTACCTAGACTGTACCCGAACCACCTTCTCCTTAAAGGCCGCCCACTGTTCAAATACAGTTTTGCCTGTCAATCTTTGATTCCATTTTACCTGGGCCAGATCTGTTCTCATCCCACTGAAAATGGCCCTCCCCCAATTGAGTATTTTTACTTTAGAGTAGTCAAAGTCCTTTTCCATAGCTATTCTAAACCTTATGATACTATGATCACTGTTCCCTAAACGTTTCCCCGTGACGCTTGCTCCACTTGGCCCACCTCATTCCCTTTCTCTCACATTCCCTGTTTACCCCTCACATTCCCTGTTTACCCCTCACATTCCCTGTGTTTCTGTCACGTTCCCTGTTTACCCCTCACATTCCCTGTTTACCCCTCACATTCCCTGTGTTCCCCTCACATTAGGAGGAGGAAGAGGAGGAGGCAGAAGAGGGTACGAGGGGGAAAGAGGGAAAAGAGGTGAAAGATGGGAGGGGAGGAGGGAGAAGGGTGATGCGCCCCTGACCCTGATGCCTACCTTCCGGCCTCGAAATGATGTTAAATACAGGAGGCTGGCTCCCACTGAAATCAGGGCGGAGTTTAGTCACGTCCAAGGCCCGTGCAGCCAATGTGCCGCCTACGAAAAAAATTACATTTGATTTTCTTTTTTGAGAAAAATCACTCGGCCTCCTCTCCGGCCTGAGCAGAGCTGAGCTGAGACTTTGGCTGGGGCGTGACTCTCATTGAGACTCATCTGTTCAATTATTTCAATGGGATGGTGTGTGTGTCCTTGTCACCTGTTATATCCACGAACACCTTTCAATAAATAAATAAGTAAATTATTCTACTTTTCTCCTGCTTTTCTCAAGTTAATTAACCGGTGAAGTTACTCAAGCCATCAGTTCTCTTCATGGTCCCCTTTCTATAAACACAGTCCATCAGGATTTAATGACTGCATTGTTCTTCCTCTTCCAACCTGCTTCTCCGCTGCTATTCATCCATCACCTCTGCCGAACGTTTTGAAGGCATAGAACCATAGAAAGGTTACAGCACGGAAGGAGGCCATTCGGCCCATCGAGTCCGCGCCGGCTCTACGCACGAGCAATCCAGCTAGTCCCACTCCCCCGCCCTATCCCCGTAGCCCTGCAAATTTTTTCGTTTCAAGTACTTATCCAGTTCCCTTTTGAAAGCCATGATTGAATCTGCCTCCACCACCCCCTCGGGCAGTGCATTCCAGATCCTAACCACTCGCTGTGTAAAAAAGATTTTCCTCATGTCGCCTTTGGTTCTTTTGCCAATCACCTTAAATCTATGTCTTCTGGTTCTTGACCCTTCCGCCAATGGGAACAGTTTCTCTCCATCTACTCTGTCCAGACCCTTCATGTCCTCTGTCTTGTTGCCTCTTCCAGGAGCTTGTGTGACTAGAGGGCCAGGTGGGCGGGTTAATCACGTAGGCTAAATTGTGTCTCGGTGGGGCAGGCGGAATGGGCCAGTTGGCCTTTTCCTGTCCTGGTGAGTAAAATCCTGGATCTTCTGGAATCCTCCCACTTCCAGCTTTGGCCCCACCATCCTCCCAGGCCTCAGGCCGATGCTGAACTCAACTTTGTGACACCGATATCTCTTTTATGTGTCACTCCACGCTCCTCCTGGGTCTGACCCCTATGGGCCCAGTTTTCCACTCCAATCATGCAGCCCCCGGTACAATAACCCACTAATTGTTCCTTACTCCCTTCCCATTTTTGCCGATGATTCATTAATAACTGACCTCTCCTCACCATGACGCACAGGGGCAGGTGGAAAATGGGCTTCTATTTCTGCAATTAAAAAGTTCCGCGTTGTGTGATTGTAACCGCAGTAAACAGTCGGATTGTAAAAGTCAAAAGGCAGAAAGCAGCCACGGCAATTATCATGATGGTAACTCGGTGCATGTGAGACTCGGGCACTGCCGCAGCAGTTGAACAGCCACCTGGGACTGTGGTACACATCAGAAGCCATTCATCAGGCCCCATATAAACTCCCGAGCGATACCATATTATTTAGGAACAGTTTCTACACTCTCAATCCAACTCCTGTTCGACACGTACCACAGCGTGAAACGGCTTCATTTGGCATTAATTGGCTACCTTGCATAGAAAGATCAGAGGGCGTCAGGTGTCGTCAGATTGGTCCGGTAGGGGGAACTGTTCTGGGGTAGGGGTTAAGGCACGTTCTTAGGGTGGAGGACGTCGAATCGGAGGGTGATGATACGACACCAGCTCCTCTAAATTTCCAACAATACCATCCCCCATCTCGAACAGCATGAAAAGTACTCTTGTTGTTGCGTTGATATATAATTTTCTGAACTCAACAGCCAAAGAATCTGGTGTAAAACCAGACAGGGGGCAATGCTGTACACGTACAAGGTTAAATTAATTGATACCAGGTTCCCAGTTGAGAGACAAGCTCTACGGAGACTTGATACCGTAGGCCTATCTCCAGTCCCTTCAAGCACTGCTCTCTGGTGGGAGCTTGGGATCAGGGAATATTTCCTTTTCTTTTGCTTCTTTACTGAATTCTCCCAGTTATATAAAGACAACAACTTGCATTTATATAGCGCCTTTAACGTAGTAAAACGTCCCAAGGCACTTCACAGGAGCGATTATCAAACAAAATTTGACACCAAGCCACATAAGGAGATATTAGGACAGGTGACCAAAAGTTTGGTCAAAGAGGTAGGTTTTAAGGAGCGTCTTAAAAGGAGGAGAGAGAGGCGGAGAGGTTTAGGGAGGGAATTCCAGAGCTTAGGGCCTAGGCAGCTGAAGGCACGGCCACTAATGGTGGAGCAATTAAAATCGGGGATGCTAAAGAGGCCAGAATTGGAGGAGCGCAGAGATCTCGGAGGGTTGTAGGGCTGGAGGAGGTTACAGAGATAGGGAGGGGGCAAGGCCATGGAGGGATTTGAAAACAAGGATGAGAATTTTAAAAACGAGGCATTGCCGGGCCAGGAGCCAATGTAAGTCAGCGAGTACAGGGGTGATGGGAGAACGGGACTTGGTGCGAGTTAGGATATGAACAGCAGAGTTTTGGATGAGTTCAAGTTTATGAAGGGTGGAAGATGGGAAGCCACATAAATGCCATGGCTACTAGAGCAGGTCAGAGGCGAGTGACTCACCTCCTGACTCCCCAAAGCCTTTCCACCATCTACAAGGCACAAGTCAGGAGTGTGATGGAATACTCTCCACTTGTCTGGATGAGTGCAGCTCCAACAACACTCAAGAAGCTCGACACCATCCAGGACAAAGCAGGCCGCTCCATTGGCAGCCCGTCCACCACCTTAAACATCCACTCCTTCCACCACCAGCGCACCGTGGCTGCAGTGTGTACCATCTACAGGATGCACTGCAGCAAGTCGCCAAGGCTTCTTCAACAGCACCTCCCAAACCCTCAACCTCCACCACATAGAAGGACAAGGGCAGCAGGTGCATGGGAACACTGTCACCGCTAATATCCCCTCCAAGTCACACACACTACCCCGACTTGGAAATATATCGGCTGTTCTTTCATCGTTGCTGGTCAAAATCCTGGAACTCTCTACCTAACAGCACCGTGGGAGCACCTTCACCACACGGACTGCAGCGGTTCAAGAAGGAGGCCCACCACCACCTTCTCAAGGGCTACTAGGGATGGGCAATAAATGCCGGCCTTGCCAATGACGCCCACATCTCAAGAATGAATTATTTTAAAGTTACTGCGGCAGTTTATCAAAATCAGAGACCCTTCCTTAGCTCTGTTCCAATTTTGTCTTAGGCATTCTCTCTGGCTTACCGGTGCTGTCACCTCCGTAAGTGGCCTAAGCATCTTACGTTACCTAGAATTACATAGAAATTACAGCACAGAAACCCTATCAGCATATCCTTCTATTCCTTTCTCCCTCACGTGTTTATCTAGTTTCCCCTTAAATGTACCTATGCTATTCGCCTCAACTACTCCTTGTGGTCGTGAGTTCCACATTCCAACCACTCTCTGAAGGTTCTCCTGAATTCCTTATTGGATTTATCAGTGACTATCTTATATTTAGTTTTGGACTCCCGCATAATTGGAAACATCTTCTCTACGTCTCCCCTATCGAACCCCTTCATAATTTGAAAGACCTCTATCAGGTCACCCCTCAGCCTTCTCTTTTCTAGAGATAAGAGCCCCAGCCTGTTCAGGAGGATGTCCGCACGACCCAGTATCGAAGGAGAGGATAATGTAACCTGGGGGTGTAACAGTAGTGCTCCCTTGTGATCGGAACTGGAGATCTTGTCATCCACATATGCACCTCTCCAGCCTTTCAGTACATGGGAACAGGAGTAGGCCATTCAGCCCCTCGAGCCTGTCCCGCAAATGGTCGTCAGACTGAAACGTTTAGTCAGACAAGGCCAGATACGAATCGTGAAACTACTTTATTTTACAGGCGACAAGGGAACGTAAAGACTGACCGTTAGAATCAAAACTCACTTCACAGAGCGTCAAATTCCTACTCGCAAATAAGAAAAATAATAAACCATGCCACACTACCCTTAGTTAGTGGGTAAACGTAACCATTTCTGGTCGGCCTCCTGGTTCCGAACAGCCCTGAGGCTACAGTGAGCGACACTTCCCTTGCTTGGCCGGGCCCTCTTCCCTGACCTGAACATTGGTTTCTTCCCCCTCGTCTTCTTTGTTAGTTTTGACCACAGGAAGTGGTTGAGCTGTCTCTCCGACTTCTTCCCCATTGAGTAATTCGCCAGGAGGCCGGTCAATAAACTGATTGCCTTCGCTCCCCTTCCCTCCCGAGTACATTCTGGGGGGGAAACCCAATGCTGGCCCTCAAACTGATAGATCATCCCAAGAATAATAGATGTGGGTGGTTGTAGGAAAGCCGGGATGAGATTATATGCAGGGGGTTGAATTTCCTCGGAGCCATTTCCCGCTCCGCCGGTGTAACTTCGGTGGAATCCGGTTTACGCACGCAGGTGGGGGTGGGGGGGAGGGGGGGGGAGGGGGGAAGAAGCCTTGAGGAATTTTAACCCCATAAACTCCCGTTTGTTTCAGTGCCTGCAGTGTACGCCGTGAAGAGAGAACTCAGCACCCGTGTAAACGGACGTAATTTAAAACACAAAAGGTAAACTTAACTCGGTTCCGAATCCTGTCATAGAATCATAGAACGGTTACAGCACAGAAGGAGGCCGTTCGGCCCATACAGCCCGTGGCGGCTCTGTGCAAGAGCAATCCAGCTAGTCCCACTCCCCCGCCCATTCCCCGTACAAATTTTTTCCTTTCAAGTATTTATCCAGTTCCCTTTTGAAGGCCATGATTGAATCTGCCTCCACCAGCCCCTCGGGCACTGCATTCCAGATCATAACCACTCGCTGTGTAAAAAAGTTTTTCCTCATGTCGCCTTTGATTCTTTTGCAAATCACCTTAAATCTGTGTCCTCCAGTTCTTGACCCTTCCACCAATGGGAACAGTTTCTATCTATCAACTCTGTCCAGACCCTTCATGATTTTGAACACGTCTATCAAATCTCCTGTCAACCTTCTCTGCTCTAAGGAGAACAACCCCAGCTTCTCCAGTCTCTCCACATAACTGAAGTCCCTCATCCCTGGTACCATTCTAGTAAATCTCCTCTGCACCCTCTCTGCACATCCTTCCTAAAGTGCGGTGCCCAGAATTGGACACAACGCTACAGTTGTGGCCGAACCAGTGTTTTATAAAGGTTCATCATAGCTTCCTTGCTTTTGTACTCTATGTCTCTAATATCTAAAGCCCAGGATCCCGTATGCTTTTTTCATCGCTTTCTCAACCTGCCCTGCCACCTTCAACGACCTGTGCATATATACCCCTAGGTCTCTCTGTTCCTGCACCCCTTTAGAATTCTACTCTTTAGTTTATATTGCCTCTCCTTGTTCTTCCTACCGAAATGTATCACTTTGCACTTGTCTGCATTAAATTTCATCTGCCACGTGTCCGCCCATTCCACCAGCCTGTTTATGTCCTCTTGAAGTCTATCACTATCCTCCTCGCTGTTCACTACCCTTCCAAGTTTTGTGTCATCTGCAAATTTGGAAATTGTGCCCTGTACACCCAAGTCCAAGTCATTAATATATATCAAGAAAAGCAGTGGTCCTAGTACCGTCCCCTGGGGAATACCACTGTACACCTTCCTCCAGTCCGAAAAACAACCGTTCACCACTACCCTGTTTCCTGTCACTTAGCCAATTTTGTATCCACGCTGCCACTGACCCTTTATTCCAAGGCTTCAACTTTGCTATGATGTGGAGATGCCGGTGATGGACTGGGGTGGACAAATGTAAGGAATCTTACAACACCAGGTTATAGTCCAACAGTACACACCTGACGAAGGAGGAAAGCTCCGAAAGCTTGTGATTTTCAAATAAAACTGTTGGACTATAACCTGGTGTTGTAAGATTCCTTACATTCAACTTTGCTGACAAGCCTATTATGCGGCACTTTATCAAACGCCTTTTGGAAGTCCATATACACAACATCAACTGCATTGCCCTCATCAACCCTCTCTGTTACTTCATCAAAAAACTCAATCAAAAAGTTAGTTAAACACAATTTGCCTTTAACAAATCCATGCTGCCTTTCCTTAATTATTCCACACTTGTCCAAGTGACTGTTAATTTTGTCCCAGATTATCATTTCTGAAAGTTTCCCCACCACAGGTTAAATTGACTGGCCTGTAGTTGCCAGGTTTATCCTTACACCCTTTTTTGAACAAGGGTGTAACATTTGCAATTCTCCAGTCCTCTGGCACCACCAGATGATTGGAAGATTATGGCCAGTACCTCCACCCTTACTTCCCTCAGCAACCTAGGGTGCATCCCATCCAGACCTGGTGACTTATCTACTTTAATTACAGCTAGCCTTTCAAGTACCTCTTCTTTATCAATTTTTAGCCCAACCAATGTCTCAACTACCTCCTGTTTTACAGTGACTTTGGCAGCATCTTCTTCCTTGGTAAAGACAGATGCAAAGTACTCATTTAGTACCTCGGCCATGCCCTCTGCCTCCATGAGTAGGTCTCCTTTTTGGTCCCTAATCGGTCCCACCCCTCCCCTTACCACCCGTTTACCATTTATATGCCTATAGAAGACTTTTGGATTCCCTTTTATGTTGGCCGCCATTCTATTCTCATATTCTCTCTTTGCCCCTCTTATTTCCTTTTTCACTTCCCCTCTGAACTTTCTACATTCAGCCTGGTTCTCACTTGTGTTATCAACCTGACATCTGTCAAATGCCCCCTTTTTCTGTTTCATCTTACTCACTATCTCTTTCATCATCCAGGGAGCTCTGGCTTTAGTTGCCCTACCTTTCCTCTTCATGGGAATGTACTTAGACTGTACCCGAACCATCTCCTCTTTACAGGCCATCCATTGTTCAATTAGTTTTGCCTGCCAATCTTTGATTCCAGTTTACCCGGGCCAGATCCGTTCTCATCCCACTGAAATTGGCCCTCCTCCAATTAAGTATGTTTACTCTAGATTGCTCCTTGTCCTTTTCAATAACTAATCTAAACCTTATGATACTATGATCACTGTTCCCTAAATGTTCCCCCACTGACACTTGCTCCACTTGGCCCACCTCATTCCCCAGAACCAGAACCAGATCCAGCAATGCCTCCTTCCTTGTTGGGCCGGAAACATACTGATCAAGAAAGTTCTCCTGAACACACTTCAGAAATTCTTCCCCACCTTTGCCCTTTACACTATTACTATCCCAGTCTATATTAGGATAGTTGAAGTCCCCCATTATCACTACTGTATGGTTTTGCACCTCTCTGTAATCTCCCTGCAAATTTGTTCCTCTATATCCTTCCTACTAGTTGGTGGCCTATAGAATACACCCAGTAGTGTAATGGCACCTCTATTGTTTCTTAACTCCAACCAAATAGATTCTGTCCTTGACCCCTCCAGGACATCCTCTCTCTCCAGCACTGCAATATTCACCTTAATCAATACTGCCAACTCCCCTCCTTTCTTTCCTTCACTATCTTTCCTGAACACCTTGTATCCAGGAATATTTAGTGCCCAATCCTGCCTTTTTTTGAGCCAGGTCTCCGTTATCGCCACAACATCATATTCCCATGTGGCTATTTGTGCCTGCAGCACACCAACCTTATTTACCACGTTTTGTGCGTTTACACACATGCACTGTAAACCTATCTTAGACCTTCTTGTATTCTCTTTTAGTCTGATCCCACCATACTATTAGTCTAATACCATACTATTTCTTACTCTAGTGCTATCTATCTCTCTCAATCCTTAGTTTCTTTTTTTCAATGCTACATCTTGGGGCCCACCCCTCTGCCAAATTAGTTTAAACCTCCCCCACAGCACTAGCGAACCTCCTTGCGAGGACATTGGTCCCAGCTTTGTTGAGGTGCAACCCGTCCGGCACAACGTTCTAGCTATGCAGAAAGGATCCTGAAACTCATTCTCGTCTAAATTCTGATATGCGCAAACAATCAGATTCCTGGAACCATGGATTAGGTCATAAGGAATAGTTAATTGCTCCTGATAAGACCTTAATTGCCCCCTCATTACCTATGGCACCTTTCCACCTCATCTTATCAACACCTATAATGATTTGGAAAGTCCTCTGTCTATTTTTAAAAAATTAGGTCACTCTCAATGTCTGGATCACCATTAACTGGAAGAAAAGCATAAAACAATACAATTTCCACTTATTCATCCTCCTTATCATAGAAAACCATCCCCCATAGCACTTCATAGAGGCTGAATTAAGGATGGACGCTTAGCCAAACAAGGAAATTTATTAGATGGGGTGACCAAAGCTCAGTCAAAGAGATGGGTTTTTAAGGAGGGTTTTCGAGGAGGAGAGGGAGGTGGAAACGTTTAGAAAGAAGAAAGCTCTGCATTTATTTAGCGCCTTTCATGACTACAGCCAATGAAGTACTTTTGAAATGTAGTCATTGTTGTAATGTGGGAAACGCGGCAGCCAATTTGCACACAGCAAGGTCATACAAACAGCAATGTGATAATGACCAGGTAATCTGCTTTAGTGATGTTGGTTGAGGTATAAATATTGGCTAGAACACTGGGGAGAATTCCCTTGCTCTTTTTCAAATACTACCAAGGGATCTTTTATATCCACCTGAAAGAGCTGATGGGACCTCAGTTTAACATCTCATCCGAAAGACAGCACCTCCAACAGTGCTGCACTCCCTCAGTACTGCAATGGGAGTGTCAGCCTAGATTTTGTACTCAAGTCTCCGGAGTGGGACATGAACCCATGACCTTCTGACTCAGATGCAAGTGAGAGTGCTACCCACTGAGCCACAGCCATTACAGGGAATTCCAAAGATTGGAGCCGAGGCAGCATCCCACAGTCACTATTCGAAGAAAGGCAAGGGACTTCTCCCCAGTGTCCGAGGCCAATATTTATCCCCCAAATAACATTACTAAAAAATAGATTATCTGATCATTATCAATAACAGTAGAACAATGCAGGTGGTGCCAGTGACCCCCTTAAGTATAGAAGATTAAGGGGTGATCTAATGGAGGTGTTAATGATGATTAAAGGATTTGATAGGGTCGATAGAGAGAAACTATTTCCTCTGGTGGGGGGAGTCTTGAACAAGGGGGCAGAACCTTAAAATTAGAGCTGGGCTGTTCAGGGTGATGTCAGGAAGCACTTGTTCACACAAAGCGGAGTGGAAATCTGGAACTCTCTCCCCCAAAAAGGCCTTTGAGGCTAGGGGTCAATTGAAAATTTCAAAATTGCGATTGATAGATTTTTGTTGAGTCAGGGTATTAAGGGTTACGGAACCAAGGTGGGTAGATGGAGTTAAGATACAGATCAGCCATGATTTCATTGAATGGCAGAACAGCCTGGGGGGACCTGTGTTCCTTTCTATGTAAACAATTCCGTCCTTACCATTTGGGATGGGATCTTGTCTGCCCGACACCAGTGGGTTTATGTCCCATCCGAATCTCAGGCCCAAGGCGTTTATTTTCAAATGTTTGGGTCACTGGACCTCTCCTCACTCGTAATTGGGGCATTGTTTGGGAGGGGGGGGGTGGTAATCCAATACCAGGAGCGATAAATATAAGATAGTCGCTACTAAATCCAATAGGGAATTCAGGAGAAATTTCTTTACCCAGAGAGTGGTTGGAATGTGGAACTCGCTACCAAGGATAGGGTGACTGAACACCTCGAGAATTTTCAGTTAATCAGAGAGAGCCAGCATGGATTTGTGAAAGGTAGGTCGTGCCTGACAAACCTGATTAAATTTTTTGAAGAAGTGGCTAAAGTAGTGGACAGGGGAATGTCAATGGATGTTATTTATATGGACTTCCAGAAGGCATTTGATAAGGTCCCACATAAGAGACTGTTAGCTAAGATAGAAGCCCATGGAATCGAGGGAAAAGTACGGACTTGGTTAGGAAGTTGGCTGAGCGAAAGGCGACAGAGAGTAGGGATAATGGGAAGGTACTCACATTGGCAGGATGTGACTAGTGGAGTCCTGCAGGGATCTGTCTTGGGACCTCAATTATTCACAATATTTATTAACGACTTAGATGAAGGCATAGAAAGTCTCATTTCTAAGTTTGCCGATGACACAAAGATTGGTGGCATTGTAAGCAGTGTAGATGAAAACATAAAATTACAAAGGGATATTGATCGATTAGGTGAATGGGCAAAACTGTGGCAAATGGAATTCAATGTAGACAAATGTGAGGTCATCCACTTTGGATCAAAAAAGGATAGAACAGGGTACTTTCTAAATGGTAAAAAGTTAAAAACAGTGGATGTCCAAAGGGACTTAGGGGTTCAGGTACATAGATCATTGAAGTGTCATGAACATGTGCAGAAAATAATTAAGAAGGCAAATGGAATGCTGGCCTTTATATCTAGAGGACCAGAGTACAAGGGGGTAGAAGTTATGCTGCAGCTATACAAAACTCTGGTTAGACCGCACCTGGAGTACTGTGAGCAGTTCTGGGCACCGTACCTTCGGAAGGACATATTGGCCTTGGAGGGGGTGCAGCGTAGGTTTACTAGAATGATACCCGGACTTCAAGGGTTAAGTTACGAGGAGAGATTACACAAATTGGGGTTGTATTCTCTAGAGTTTAGAAGGTTAAGGGGTGATCTGATCGAAGTTTATAAGATATTAAGGGGAACAGATAGGGTGGATAGAGAGAAACTATTTCTGCTGGTTGGGGATTTTAGGAGTAGGGGGCACAGTCTAAAAATTAGAGCCAGACCTTTCAGGAGCGAGATTAGAAAACATTTCTACACACAAAGGGTGGTAGAAGTTTGGAACTCTCTTCCGCAAACGGCAATTGATACTAGCTCAATTGCTAAATTTAAATCTGAGATAGATAGCTTTTTGTCAACCAAAGGTATTAAGGGATATGGGCCAAAGGCAGGTATATGGAGTTAGATCACAGATCAGCCATGATCTTATCAAATGGCGGAGCAGGCACGAGGGGCTGAATGACCTACTCCTGTTCCTATGTTCCTATAAGGAGTAGTTGAGGCGAATAGCATTGATGCATTTAAGGGGAAGCTAAATAAGCACATGAGGGAGAAAGGGTGAGATGAAGGTGGGAGGAGGCTCGTGTGGAGTGTAAACATCGTCATAGACCTGTTAGGCTGATTGGCCTGTTTCTCTGCTGTAAAATTCCATGTAATACTGACAGGCAGTTGTGTTGTTAACTCCTGCCCCATGCAGCCAAACGGACATTGGATACTGAACCGTCCTTTAATCTCCCGTCCAACAACAATTCCGTTGGAGGGTGGTTAGTTAATAGATGCATTGGTGCTAATTCCACAATTTAAGTAAAATGCTTAGTGGCCCAAAAGGTCACAAGCAAATGTTTCCCACATGCAGAGTAATTTACTTCTGCTGGGCTGGTGTAGGGGGCGGTGGGTGGTGTGTGTCAGCTTCACCTCTGACTTCTGAATCGCTCCCACTCCCTGGGTTCTAGACCTTGGACTTATTTGGGGGTTGTGACAAAGTGCAGCAGACAACGGGTTTTGGTACAAAAGAAATTGGGTTTATTGAAGTCACAAATGAACTTATAACATTAGGATAACACTGAGATTATACAGACATACAAAGTACACTTAGTTAAGAATGGGGAACACACGGCATAACGAGGGAAAATCACCCTACTAATCCCCTTACCCTTGTCCCACCCCCAAAACCTAACTAAATTGAACTAGGAGAGGTCAGGGATCATGCTCACCAAACCAGGGTTCCTTGACAGTTCGAAATCCAGCCAGGTAAGCCGGTTGCAGTTTTGGGGCACGCTCTTTGTGTCCTCTGGACCCTGCCGTCCCCACGTGGTCCTGGTCTGTGGAATCTGCAAAGGTTCTTCAGTTGGATAGAGTCTGTTTGTGCGGTAAGGCGCAGTTGTGGGTGGGCGATCTTCGTGGAGGGCTGCGGTTGCCTTGTTGCTGCTCCAAAACTGCTGTTTAAAACCTGTTCCAAAACAAGCCCCCCTGTGCTTCGTAACTGGTGGCCCAGTTATACTGTTTTTCGAATTTCTTATCTGAATCCAAAACAAGGTTAGTTCTTTGTCTGATTATGGTGGTCTTCTTCAGGTGATTGTTGGCTTCCTGTCCCCGTAACTAGTCTTGAACTGAAAGCCATTGTATTGATGGGTTTGCATAATTGCATTGATTGCTACCTTCCTGCTTTTAGTAGTTAGTAGCGATAATTTATGCAAGGTTTTGATGGGCTTTAGTTTCGTGTAAGCTGAAGTCTTTCTCTGGGTTGATTGTTTTAAAGGGAAGAATGCGTATTCTGTCTTCTCTCATTGTCTGGTTTTCAGGAACAATCCACACTGCACCCAACAAGCCCGGGCATGTCATAAAAAAGTCCAAAAGTTATATCCTTGTTGATGATATGAAAAAATGTGGGAATTTTGAGAACCCTTCACTGGGGACTCAGGGCGCATAAGCGACCGGTCTCTGTTTCTCATGGATCTTTTGAGTTAGGACCGCTGACTCAGAATATTCACTGGCTGTTGTTTCTAAGTAGGAGGGCTTTCCTGGATCCACTGGGGCTCGGACAGGGGCTTTCTGTAAAGCCTCCTTTAGCTTTGTGACTGCCTCCGTTCAGGCAGGGGTCCATTCCCAACAAGCATCCTTCTTTAATAAAGCATAGAGAGGTGCACTTAACGTGGCAAAATCTCCGATAAAATCCCGACAGCACCCGACAATCCTAAGAATGACCGTAGCACCTTAACAGATATTGGGAAGGGTAGTTCTGGCACAGATTTTATTTTTATTTCATTGATACCCCTCCCATCTTTGCTAATGTTTACTCCCAGAAAAGTTATTTTACCCTGTGCTATCTGTGCCTTCTGACCATAAGACCATAAGAGATAGGAGCAGGAGTAGGCCATTCGGCCCCTCGAGCCTGCTCCGCCATTCAATGAGATCATGGCTGATCTGATTTTTACCTTAACTCCACTTTCCCGCCCTTTCCCCATATCCTTTGACTCCCTTGCTGATCAAAAATTTGTCTAACTCAGCCTTGAATGTATTCAATGACTCAGCCTCCACAGCTTTTTGGAGTAAAGAATTCCAAAGATTCACGACCCTCTGGGAGAAGAAATTCCTCCCCATTCCCGTCTTAAACGGGCGACCCCTTATTCTGATTCTATGTCCCTAGTTTTAGATTCCCCCATGAGGGGTAACATCCTCTCAGCATCTACCCTATCGAGTCCCCTCAGAATCTTGTATGTTTCAATAAGATCTCCTCTCATTCTTCTAAACTCCAATGAGTACAGACCCAACCTGTTCAATCTTTCCTCATAAGACTACCCTTCCATACCCGGAATCAACCTAGTGAACCTTCTCTGAACTGCCTCCAATGCAAGTATGTCCTTCCTTAAATAAGGGTACCAGAACTGTATGCAATACTCCAGGTGTGGTCTCACCAGCACCCTGTACAGTTGTAGCCTGACTTCCCTGCTTTTATACTCCATCCCCCTAGAAATAAAGGCCAATATTCCGTTTGCCTTCCGGATTACCTGCTGCACCTATATGTTGACTTTTTGTGTTTCGTGTACGAGGACACCCAGATCCCTCTGTACCGCAGCATTTTGTAGTATTTCTCCATTCAAATAATATTTTGCCTTTTTATTTTTCCTCCCAAAGTGGATGACTTCACATTTTCCCACATTATATTCCATCTGCCAAATTTTTGCCCATTCGCTTAACCTGTCGATATCCCTTTGCACTCTGTCCTCATCACAACTTGCTTTACCACCTATCTTTGCATCATCAGCAAATTTGGCCACAAGACACCCTGTTCCTTCATCCAAGTCATTGATATATATTGTAAATAGTTGAGGCCCCAACACTGAGCCCTGCGGAACCCCACCAGTTACAGATTGCCATTTTGAAAATGACCCTTTTATCCCGACTCTTTGTTTTCTGTTAGTTAGCCAATCCTCTATCCATGCCAGTATATTACCCCCAACACCATGAGCTCTTATCTTGTGCAGTAATCTTTTATGTGGCACCTTATCGAATGCCTTTTGGAAATCCAAATATACTGCATCCATTGGTTCCCCTTTATCCACCCTGCCCGTTACTTCCTCAAAGAACTCTAATAAATTTGTCAGACACGATTTCCCCTTCATAAAATCATGTTGACTCCCTTTGATTGTATTATGAGTCTTCAAATGTCCTGCTACTACTTCCTTAATAATGGATTCTAGCATTTTCCCAATTACAGATGTTAGGCTAACTGATCTATAGTTACCTACTTTCTGTCTTACTCCCTTCTTGAATAGGGGTGTTACGTTTGCAGTTTTCCAATCCGCTGGGACCTTTCCAGAATCTAGTGAATTCTGGAAGATTACAACCAATGCATCCACTATCTCTGTAGCCACTTCCTTTAAGACCCTCGGATGCAAGCCATCAGGTCCGGGGGACTTGTCAGCCTTTTGACCCATTAGTTTACCTAGTACTTTTTCTCTAGTGATAGTGATTGTTTTTAGTTCCTCCCTCCCCTTTGCCCCTTGATTTTCTACTATTATTGGTATGTTATTAGTGTCTTCTACTGTGAAGACAGATACAAAATATCTGTTCAATTCCTCTGCCATTTCCTTGTTTTCCATTATTATTTTCCCAGTCTCATCCTCTAAGGGACCAATGTTTACTTTAGCTACCCTCTTCCTTTTTATATACTTGTAGAAGCTTTTACTGTCAGTTTTTATATTTCTTGCTAGTTTACTCTCACAATTTATTTTCTCCCTCTTTAGTATTCTTTTAGTCATCCTTTGCTGGTTTTTAAAGTTTTCCCAATCTTCGGGCTTACAGTAATCTTTGCCATGTTGTATGCTTTTTCTTTTAACCTGATATTAAGGGATATGGGCCAAAGGCAGGTATATGGAGTTAGATCACAGATCAGCCATGATCTTATCAAATGGCGGAGCAGGCACGAGGGGCTGAATGGCCTACTCCTGTTCCTATGTTCCTATGATACCATCCTTGACTTCATTAGTTAGCCATGGTTGGTTCACCCTTTTTGTAGAGTCTTTCCTCCTCACAGGGATATTTTTGTTGCGAGTCATAAAATATCTTTTTAAATGTTTGCCACTGCCTATCCACCATTATACCATCTAATCGGTTTACCCAGTCCACTTTAGCCAATTCCACCCTCATTCCTTTATAATTGCCCTTATTTAAGTTTAATACAGTAGTTTCAGACCAAAGATCCTCGCTCTCAAACTGGATGTGAAATTCTATCATGTTACGATCACTGCTTCCCAAGGGATTCTTTACTTTGAGATCATTAATTAATCCTGTTTGGTTACCCATTACCAGATCCAAAATGGCCTGTTCCCTGGTTGGTTCCCCGAGGTATTGGTCTAAGAAACAGTCCCTAATACACTCAGTGAAATTCTCCTCAGGGCTATTTTTGCCAATTTGATTTGTCCAATCTATGTGAAAGTTAAAATCGCCCATGATTATTGCATTACCTTTTTTACAAGCCCCCCCCCCCGCTTATTTCCTGATCAATATTTAAGGGTTAAAGGTTAATAATGTGGATTAACCTTTAACCCTTCTCTCGTTAACAATTGCAATAGCTCTTTGAGCAATACTGCATGTCTTTCCATGTCCGGGGTATACAACAATAAATCATCCACATACTGTATTAAGCATTCAGGCTGGCTAAACTGACCTGTGGCTTTAGTCATTTGCTGATGGAAAATAGAGGGGGAATTTTGAAACCCCTGCAGCAAACAAGTCCAGGTATACTGATGGACCTGGAATGTAAAGGCGAACTTGTACTGGTGTTCTGGATTAAGGGGAACTGACCACAGCGGATTTTGGTGTGGCAGGTCCGGCCCCTGTATATGGGTCGCACTCCTTTCATTCTACCGCAATCATGTTTATGTTTGGCAAACGCTGCCTCATTCTCTTTTATTACCTGTTGTATCTCAGGGCATAAATTACGAAACATTTCATCCAAGTCATACCCCTTTACCTCGGTGATCACATTGGTCTCACTGTAAATTCCTCTATCTCTGTCTCCTCAGCCTGCCAAAGAGTGCTAGTTTCTAAATCCACAATCAGACATCTCCCCACTCGTATATCCGCTCCGAGTACTCCCTGCGTCTTCTGCGCCAGGTTCATTAGTATGCATACCCACGTTCCCTCACTAGACCCTATTTTTATCGGGATTGGCTTGGATTTAACACCTGTTTGAGAGTTTCCCATGAGTCCATTTAATCTCAAAGGTTCTCCAGTACAAAACGATTCCCTCGGTTCTCGCACAGATATGACAGTTCTGGATGCTCCCATGTCAACCAAATACATGCCGCTGTGGCCCCGAATCTCAGCGGTTACACACGGTCGTCCATGTAAGTCTGACTATAATGGGCACAAATACTTAGGTGGGGCCTATCCCCATCATTGTGGACCTGGGGGGGGGGGGGGGGGCAAACTGACCTCCGAACCCCCTCCGGTTGTTCAATCAAACACATCGGAGGGGCAGTGGCTACTATCATCCCTTTTATTGCATTCTTAAAACACTTTTCCAAGCCTGTCAAACTGGATTTGAGCTTGGCTGGTTCTTTTCCCCCTGGGTCCGGCTTCCCGCACGGTGCCATGGATTTCCTGCACAGAGTGGGTGGGGCTTACACATTCTGGCAGTGTCCCATTTTACCACAATTGTGCCATTTCTTATCAGCATAGATGGCCATTCTGGGACCCTCTGCTTTAGGGCCCTCATTTTTCCATGCTGCAGCTTGTATGGCGCATGCTGGTTGTTTTATTTTACCCAATTTTCTATTCTCCCGTTTAAGTACCATCGGTCTCATGACTACAGCGTCCGTCTGAGCTGCATTGTCTGGGTCAAAGTCACCCCATGCTGCTTGTAAGTACGGCTGTGCATGACTAAGCGAAGACCTCATCCGCATGGTAACATTATGACGAGCCCCCCAGGTTATCTCGGTCTAATCCTGGCCCATAGACCCTATCATAGTATTGCCATAAGTGCCCGGCCTATACATTAGGATGTTCATTGGGTTCTTGTCGACAATTTGCCAACACCTCACTGGGATCGCCACTATCAAGTCCAATAGGCCTCTTGCATCTGTGCCCAAGATCCTTGTCCAAATTTCCCTATCCTGTGGGAGTCCGCCGAATACCTCTGGACCTAACGTCCATAGTAATCATTTTATTTTTTGAGCCATGTCCATTCCACTCACTGCCCAAGTTGACCAAACCGTGACAAAGTGTTTCAACACATCGCCTTGACCCTCAAATTTAGGAACGGCTTTAGCTATATTTTGTATTTGTTGGGAGGGGGGTATATCGAACAATAAATCTCTTTGATATGCTTGTTCTTTCATGTGTGGCGGGATCCATATTATATTTAATCTGTTCCATTCCCGCCATAGGGGGACCTGCAGCCCACGAGGGTTGATCATCACAGTGTCCGGATTTTCAGTAGCCTCCCGCTCTTGTTCATCTAACTCACTATCACTATCATCCCCCTTCATGGTGTAGATAATTCCTTGTTTTACTTGCAACGCTCTTTCTAATTCAGCTATCTTGTACTTACAATGGGAATGGGATATTTCTGGTCCTCTACGGCTTTCTTTGTTGGTGCTCATCTGTTCTCGCATGGCTGTTTTTAGATCATCCCGCTGCAGCACTGTTTTTCTCAATCGCTCGAATAGCTCATTTCGAGCTGCCTGACTTTGGATCAAATCGTTTTCTTTAACTGCAGTTCGAGTTTGAAAGTATTCTACGTGGCACGCTAAAGTATCAATATGTTTCTCACTATTCGGTCCCTCCTGTTTCCAATTATCAAGTGTCTTTCCCAACTGTTTCTTTACCTCTTCCAACTCTCGCTTTAGATCCAATACTCCTATTTCTAACTCTTGCTTTGCCTTCTCGTCACTTTCTTTTTGTTTACTGAAGGCAAGTATCCATACAGCTTTAGCCCATTTTTTAAAATCATATATGCCCACCTATCATCATAAGCTTCAAAGGGGTCTGACTGATGGTCCTCCATTTGGAACCATTCCAAATTCCTTGGTAACTTCTTTGCTATGCATTTTTGAATTGCCGCTTCCATTTTCACATTTCCATTTTTATGATTCTGCTCAAACGTTGTCCTTTGACCTTCCTATTATATCTTCCACCTGTCCCTGCCCAGAAAACTATGTTCCTGTCTAAGCTTTAGCTTTCTACAAGGACACAATATTTTAACCCTTTCACTTTCTTTGTCTGACTATGTCAGTGTCCCAGCTGAAGTGCCAATAATGTAAGGAATTCCTTATTTCCTGTGATTCTTGGACACTGGACAAATAGTCACGCAAAGAAAGTTACACTCACTCACGGTAGTTTTGTTAATCAAAAGTAATTATTTAATGATGTTATCATTCATACGGTCATTCATGAAGCAAAATCAATCCATGCATACGACTTTCCTCTATAAAATCCTGCTATACACTTAATAATTCGCAACGTTATGATGTAATGACTTCACAATTCACACACATACCAGGCAAATCAATGATACATAATTAATACAACCTTTAAACTAAGGATTTTGCTCATCGGGTCTGAAGGTTGATCAGCTCTTCAATCCTCGAGATCCTCTTCTTCTTGCATGATGTTCAACTGCAGTCTGCATTCCTTGTGACTGCCGGGTGGTGAAGAGGCTGTCCTTCTCTCAGTCTTCTTTTTATATTGTTTTTTTACCAACAGGACTTAGGATTAGGGAGTGTCATTCTTTCTGTTCAATTGCCATGCCTCAATCATTAACATACCTCAATGATTGACAGTTTAGACTTTGATCATGTGACTGGAGACCCTTTTGACATAGAAAAGACCATGTGCTCGAACCATGGAATGCAAAAGGCCCCTTTACTATCTCCGTTTATGGCCTTTCATGTAGAGATAGCCCCTTTAATGCCTATAAACAGACATCCTTAATGGTCCTGATGTCTCCAATTTTGATTCTTTCACTGGTTTCAAACCCATTTCTTACACCAATTGACCATATGCTGGATGCAATAGTATTTGATGATTCACAACTCCCAGCTCTTTGAACAGACTATCAGATAGGAATAAAGAGCCAGTGCCTTTTCACACCTATCATTGCGTTCCTGATCCAAAGCCTTTGATGTATGTCCTTGTTGCCTTTTCTTACATTATGTCCTGCTGTGTTGAAAAGTGTGTGTTTTGAAAGCCTGACAACGTTTTAAGGTCAATATGATCCATCTCGCTTATTTATTTAATAATCTAGATATCTATCCGCAGTACAAGTCCTCGATCCCGAAAATGCCATCAGCGTCATTGAGGGAAAACAGGATTTGCAAGAACACAGTTTACTACAGTACTGCATTTGCAGGTTTTCAAATGTCTTTGTTTAAAAGGGATACAGTTAAACTTTTCCTTCAAATGTCTTTTGTTAAAGAGGTTTTGAACCCCACACTCCTAACATAGAATCATAGAATGGTTACAGCACAGAAGGAAGCCATTCGGCCCATCAAGTCCATGCCAGCATTTTGTAAGAACAATCCAGTTAGTCCCATTCCCCCACTCTTTCCCCGTAGTCCTGTAAATTTTTTCCCTTCAAGTATTTATCCAATTCCCCTTTGAAGGCCATGATTCAATCTGCTCCCACTGCCCTTTCAGGCAGCACATTCCTGATCATAACCACTCGCTGCGTAAAAAAGTTTTTCCTCACGTCACCTTTGGTTCTTTTGCCAATCACCTTAAATCTGTGTCCTCTGGTTCTCGACCCTTCCGCTAATGGGAACAGTATCTCTTTATTTACTTTATCTAAATCTTTTCTGCACCCTCTCCAATGCCTTCACATCCTTCCTAAAGTGCGGTGCCCAGAATTGGACACAATACTCCGGCTGTAGCCGAACCAGTTTTTTTTTTATAATGAGCTGACGACATACAAAAGTGACGTATTTCCATTCCACAAACCTTCCTTCCTGTTGACACAATTTTTGCTCAAGCTTTTCTGACATCGACTGTTATAAAATGGTATGTCAACATTTCCCATTCAATTTTGCTATGTCAACGGTCATGGTGTAGTTGTCGGCTCTAGCCAATAGGTGGCTTTACGTGCAAATTTCTGAAGTCTCTCTCCCAATTCTGCTGCCATCTTGTACATATACATAAAAATAAACATATTCACCAACTGATCACAGATATTCCCATTGGACATTTTCCAGTTCTATATTAAAAACCAACTGAAGCTCTCCATTAGATTATTTGTAAACAAAAAGGAGTCACAACGACAGGTCTTCATTGGAAACTGCAGACATTTGGCTGTGTTGAGACTGCTGCAAGCAACATTGCACCTTGTGCTCGCTGACCTCCCGTTCTGGCAACGCCTCGATTTTAAAATTCTCAAAAGCAAAATACTGCGGATGCTGGAAATCTGAAATGAAAACAGAAAATGCTGGAGAAGCTCAGCGTCTGTGGAGGAAGAAACAGAGTTAATGTTTCAGGTCAATGACCTATTGTCAGAACTGGTTCAGACGTTAACTCTTTCTTTCTCCACAGATGCTGACTGACTTGCTGAGCTTTCTCCAGCATTTTGTTTTTATTTAAAATTCTCAATCCTTGTTTTCAAATCCCTCCACGGCCTCGCCACTCCCTATCACTGTAACCTCTCCTCCAGCCCTACAAACAGCCGAGATCTCTGCGCTGCTCCAATTCTGGCCTCTTGCTCATCCCCGATTTTCATCGAACCACCACTGGTGGCCGTGCCTTCAGCTGCCTATGCCCAAAGCTCTGGAATTCCCTCCCCCCCTCCCCCCCACACCTTGAAGTCGCCATTCCTTAAAATCTATCTCTTTGATCAAACTTTTGGTCACCTGTCGTCTTCAATGTAGCAGAGAGAGAGAGAGAGAGAGAGGAGACGTTCATTTATCATCCTGGGCTGGCTCCAAACCCAAGCACCAGAGGAAACATTTGGGTGTGTTTCAAAGCGATTTCCCTCTTTCCCTAAACCCCCCGCGCCACTCCCCCTCCCGCCTCCCGCGCCCCCCCCCCCCACTCCCTGCTCCCCTCCTCCCCGCCCCCTCCCCTCCCCCCTGCCCCCCTCCCACTCCCCCCCCCGCTCCCCTCCCCCACGCCTCCCGCCCCCTCCCCTTAGATTGGAGGCTTCAGTGAGTAAAGTCTTGCCAACAGAAAGTCCCTCCTCAGTATTTGTGCTTCCAAGGAAAGCCATCAAACATTTGTACCACTGGAATGGTGCCATTCAGATAAGACGGCAAACGACTGTTATGGACTTTGACACGTCTAATTAACCTTCTGGCTTCTAATTAATGAAGTGCACGTAATAGTAAACACAATTCGGTGTTCAACACTCACCCTAACCCTGCCTGTGAATGTGAGACCTGATAAGGGTGAGGACTTAAGCATGCAGTCAAGGCTGGCACAGGCCGCACCACTTACATTGTTTATGCTTATCCTGGGCAGCCACCTCTATCGGGCAAATGGCGCTAACCATTCGGCATCACCACTGAATCTAATTACAGACGTGCCACTTACAATACGTTGAGTGGGTCAACTAATTCAGGCAGTTCAATAAGCTTTTGGCACCTTGTTAAAGTGCGATTAACTACTTACCCGAGGAACTGAAAGCCTCTGAGCGCTGTCCACACCTTTTATCTGTTCTTAAAGCCCCAGGAACAGGTGATTCGGGGGGGAAAAATCAACGCGGCTTTAAAAAAAAAGTGTTTTTGTCTTCATTTTCTTTGAACACTTCTGTTTAATAGTTATAAAAATATTGGGGATGGGTTAAAATTTAAAAAAAGGGCTGTTCGATTGACAACTCAAAAATCATCCAATCAGGTAACGAAGAGTATGCTCACTTTTCGATTGGTAGGGGAAGGTGGCGTGGATGGACGTGTGGGGCGGTCAATCGCGAGAATGTGGGGGCGGGGCTGTTGGAGGCGAGAGGTCATGTGCGAAACCTCCAGGAATACGTCCAACCAGAGTTGGTAACCCCTGGATTCGCTAGTAAACTCACTTAGGATCAATCGGTTTGCAGATTCATTAAGCCGCCTGTAGAGAGAAAAGTATCAGGGCTAGTCTGGACAGACATGAACGGCAAAGAAACACTCCTTGTGTGCCTCAGAACAATTTTCCACAAGTAGAAATGTTGTTTTGTTTTTTTATATATATATTTATATATAATTTTACACACCCACGAAATGTAAACTGAGAATACAACCAACCAATGGAAATGGATGAGGGAGAATGAAGAAAGATGAAATTCCACAGATCTCTCCTCAAGAGCAAGGAACTATCAAACTGGCAGGCAGCAGGTAACAGCGAAGGATTCCCCAAAGCTTCCTCGTGTTCCTGCGTTTGCTCTTTCCCCACCGGCCCCCCACCCCTGCCCCCAACGGTCACATGGTTGCCTGACGAAGTTTGTACTCCGCTTGGAGGTGGTGTATAGAAGGGGGGCCGGAGAACGTAAGTAGAGGCGGGGGGAGGGGGGCTTTCTCTTTCCCAGCTCCTTCATGAGCAAGACAACAGTCCAAAGTTCTCTCCCCAATCCCCTCCCTCGGCCGCAGGTCACTGTAGTCATGATCGCAAGTTAGTTCATGGTGAAATCAAGGTCCACGATCTCCATGGGTTGAGGAGGAATGTGATGGATGGATGGAGGGAGGCAGGTGGGGGGTTGTGGGGAGCGGTGGGGGGGGGGGGGGGGGGGGAGGTCGACGGATCTGCTTCCAAACCAGATGTCTCGAAGGGGGAAAAGGATGAACACTGCATGCATCTCTCAGGCTATCCGCATCTTGGACCCTTGACGACCCAGGGGACTGACGGCCTCATTGGTGTACCCATCGAACCCGCTCTCGGAGCAAAGGGACCCGTCGTCGGAATTTGCCACTCCGTTATTGATTTCTGCAACACAAGACAACAGGAAGTTAAGCATTGGAACTGTCCAACCTGGCATTGGATGAAACCCGACAAGGATCTGATCGGACAATTCGCCCGTCAGTGTCCAGAGACAAGAACGAAAGAAAGTGGGAAAAAGGGAAAGTGGGAAAGAGAGGGGGAAAGAAAGAAGGAAAGAGAGACTTGCATTTATATAGTGCCTTTCACAACCTCAGGATGTCCCAAAGTGCTTCACACCCAATGAAGTAGTTTTGAAGTGTTGTCACTGTTGTAATGTAGGCAACGCGGCAGCCAATTTGCGCACAGCAAGGTCCCATAAACAGCAATGTCATAATGACCAGATAATCTGTTTTAGGGGTTGGTTAAGAGATAAATGTTGGCCAGGACACCGGGGAGAACTTCCCTGCTCTTCTTCAAAAAGTGCCATGGGATCATAGAAACATAGAAAATAGGAGCAAGAGTAGGCCATTCGGCCCTTCGGGCCTGCGCCGCCATTCAAAATGATCATGGCTGATCGTCTAACTCAGTAACCTGTTCCCGCTTTTTCCCCCATATCCCTTGATCCCTTTAGCATTAAGAAATATATCTGTCTCCTTCTTGAATACATCTAATGACTTGGCCTCCACTGCCTTCTGTGGTAGAGAATTCCACAGGTTCACCACCCTCTGAGTGAAGAAATTTCTCCTCATTTCGGTTCTAAATGGCATTCCCCGTATCCTGAGACTGTGACCCCTGGTTCTGGACTCCCCAGTCATCGGGAACATCCTCCCTGCATCTAGTCTGTCTAGTCCTGTTAGAATTTTGTATGTTTCGATGAGATCACCTCTCATTCTTCTAAACTCTAGTGAATATAGGCCTAGTCGACCCAACCTCTCCTCATACGTCAGTCCTGCCATCCCAGGAATCAGTCTGGTAAACCTTCGTTGCACTCCCTCCATGGCATAGACATCCTTCCTCAGATAAGGAGACCAAAACTGCACACGATCTTATACGTCCACTTGATAGGGCCTTGGTTTAATGTGTCATCTGAAAGACGGCACCTTCAACGGTGACCACAAAAGGACTTTGTTGACTGTAAAGCGCCTTGGGACATCCTGAGGTTTTGACAGCCGCTTTATAAATGCAAGTTCTTTCTTTAAATGGGATTAAATCATTCTCCTGACACACGGAGATACAGAATGTAGCGGTTAAAAGAATGTGAGAATGGAATGATAATTGCTGGACCCAGTGCCGAGGCATCTGGGAATCAGGAGGGTGTGGCGAAAAAGAAGAAATTTCATTCTATGATTCTAAGCAAAGGTGATCACCGACAGGCTCAGTCACCAATGTGTGGGGGATGCTTGGAGAGCAATAAACGGATCATAATACTAAAGAGCATGCTCAAGAAAGAGAGATGATTCACACGCCTGCTAACGCGATGACTTATTATCCATGCGTACTCATGCATTAACCCACGTAGTAATAACGTGCTTACATATTAACCTCACGCTCATCTTATGTAATTAACCATATAAAAGGTACTGCACACTTTAGGAACTCCTCCTAGTGTTGCATAAGGCTTACTTGAGTGGTGAGAGAACGTGGCTTGCAAACCCCCCGATGACTTCTCTGCTCATGAGTATTCTTGGTACCGATCTCATGAGCACTGCACGTAATAGGTTGTACCAGTGTGTTTATTAATAAAGATTATTAATCAGATGTCTGTCTATCTCTTGAGACCATGTGCCTGCATTATAAGGGAAGGATAGTGAATATCCTGAACCCTATAATAACAACTTGCATTTACATAGCACCTTTAATATAGTAAAAACATCCCAAGGCGCTTCACAGGAGCGATTATCAGACAAAATTTGACACCAAGCCACATAAGGAGATATTAGGACAGGTGACCAAAAGCTTAATCAAAGAGCTAGGTTTTAAGGACCGTCTTAAAGGAGGAGAGAGGTTTAGAGAGGGAATTCCAGAGCTTAGGGCCTGGCTACTGAAGGCATGGCCACCAATGGCGGAGCGATGCAAATTGGGGATGTGCAAGGGGCCAGAATTGGAGGAGCACAGAGATCTCGGAGGGTTGTAGGGCTGGAGGAGGTTACAGAGAGAGGGAGGGGGCGAGGCCATGGAGGGATCTGAAAACCTGGATGAGAATTTTAAAATCGAGGCATTGCCGGACCAGGAACCAATGTAGGACAGCGAGCACAGGGGGTGATGGGTGAACGGGGCTTGGTGCGCGATAGGAAATGGGCTACGGGCAGCACAGTTTGGATGAGTTCAAATGTTCGGAGGGTGCAAGGTAGAACACAGTAGAATATACGTCCGCTTTCCCAACGGAGCCAGTAAAGGAAAGCAGGAAGGTCAGATTCCGTGCTGAGTTTGCCAATTTCAATCACAGCTGAAATTAGGGAGTTGAAATTGACCTCAGCGCCCCCCCGCCTGGCCACCTCTACCCCTCCCCAATGTAAGAAAAGGGTCGTTCTCCTGATCACCATCTAGTGACTCCTACTTGAAGCGCTGGTGTGGGGATGTCGGGTGAGGGTAGGGTCTGGGTCAGCTGTGGTGGGAACTCCCCCCCCACCTCCCGCCCCACCAACACGCCCCCCTGCCCCATGGTGAAATATCTGCCGATACTCACCATCATGGTCAACACATGAATAATGGTGCCCGTGGAAATGTACCCCAGCGAGGGAGTCAACATCTTCAGGAGAGGAAGGGAGAAAATGAGACAGATAAATAAATGTACATGTAATGTTTCTCCCGAACTTGCTCCTCCCTATCTCTGGATCCTCCTCCAGTCTTACAACCTTCCGAGAACTCTTGTGTTCCTCCAACTCTTGGCCTCTTGTGCATCCCCCTAATTCCTTCGCCCCACCATTGGTGGCCGTGCCTTCAGCTGCCTCGGCCCTAAGCCCTGGAATTCCCTCCCTAAACCTCTCCGCCTCTGTCTCCTCCTTTAAGACCTTCCTTAAAACCTACCTCTTTGACCAAGCTTTTAATCACCTGTCCTAATATCTCCTTCTGTGGCTCGGTGTCAATTTTTGTCTGATTACGCCCCTGTGAAGCGGCTTGGGACGATTTACTGCCTTAAAGGTGCTATATAAATGTAAGTTGCTGGTAGTGTTTTATTCTATAAAGTATGGAACTTAATAGTGCATCATTATGAAGTGTATATTATAATAAATCGGATTGGTGTATGGTACAGATTGGTATAATTTACAGGTTGTAGTATGTGGGAGGAACGTCGGCCAGGACACTGGGAAAACTGTTCTCCGAATAGTACCACTGGATCTTTAGGCTCCATCTGACCAAGCTCTCCAACGTCGCATCCAAAGGATGGCACCTCCGATAATCGAGGAACTCCCTCGGTACTGAAGTGTCAGTCTCAACTGCAGGCCAAGTCCTGGTGTAAGACTCAAGCCCATAACCTTTCTGAGCCAGAGGGGGAGAAGTGCCACCAACGGAGCCAAGCTGACACTTCAATTAGGTAACAAGAGTGCCATCAGGAAAAAGGCATCCAGGTAAATTCTGCTCTTAGATCCAGAGAGCCTGCGCACGGTCATAATGGTGGCAGTCCTTACGGTGGCTCCTTAGCGCAGGTGAAACTGCACCATGGGATTTTACTATGCCTAGGTAGCAAGCGCCAGTCAATTTAACCTGGAGATACCATGCTGCTTACATCGAGTTACATTGAAACTGCAGCACAGAAACAGGCCATTCGGCCCAACTGGTCTACGCTCCTCCCTCTTTACTTCAAGTAACCCTATCAGCATATCCTTCCATTCCTTTCTCCCTGATGTACTTATCTAGCTTCCCCTTAAATGCACCTATGCTATTTGCCTCAACTACTCCTTGTGGCAGCGAGTTCCACATTCTTACCAGTCTTTGGGTAAAGAAGTTTCTCTTGAATCCCTTATTGGATTTATTAGCGACAATTTTATATTTACAACCTCTAGTTTTGGACTCACGATTTTCAAAATAAAAAATGGGTGGGTTGGGGGCGGGCAGGCATTGAAAATTGCCACCATTTCAGACACGCCTCCAACCTGCCCATCTCCGGTTTTCACGGGGGCGGGTGGCCAATCTGCTCCCAGGAGGCGGGTCGGGCTGGGCCGTAAAACCTTTCAAGGAGGCTTCAGGCCTGCATTTTTCACTGATTCCCGATCCCAGGCCTTCCGTTTTACACCTCGTGAAAGGAGGCGAGAAGGCCCGAGACTAACAGCTAGGTGCCTAGAAAGACACAGCTTGTGGGCCCGGAGGAGCAGGAGTGCTTCCCCCAGGCCCAACAAGCCTACCTGCACCGACCCCCCAGCGATTGCAGACATCCGACCCCCCGATCGCGGACACCGCCCCCCCCCCCCGCAACCCGATCCTCCCCCTCCGACCTCGACCCTCCCCCTCAACGATCGCGGATCTCCGCAATGACCACTGATCCTGCCCCCCACCCCCATGACTGACCCCCGATCCCATCCCCCATTACTCGCAACCTCCGTGCCCACCTATGCCCCTTTCCCAACCGTGCTCCCCCCGCCCATCCATACAAATAAAGACTTACCAGCAGACTTACCTGAAGAGGTCCTTTCCCTGGCAGATCTCCCGTTCGACTGAGACCAGCCAGTCAGTCGGACGGGAAACCGACAGAAAAGAAAATATAAGATGTCCTTATGTCAAAATCGTAAGGACATCCGGGAAACCCGTATCAATGGGTTTCCCAACCTCAAATTGACTCGCCCGCCTCCTTCCCAGCTCCTTTATAAAATTGAGCCCATTTGTGTTTACTGCGCCCCTATTAAACCCTATCATTATCTTAAAGACCTCTATCAGGTCACCCCTCAGCCTTTCTTCATAAGGATATCTTCATGCAGTTTTACGAGCAGCCAGGCTTGCATTTACTGTAGCCCATTTCCTTCCTTGCGAGCAAGCTGTGTGAGGTTTTTTTTATTCGTTAATGGGATGTGGCCATCGCTGGCGAGGCCGGCATTTATCGCCCATCCCTAATTTCTCTTGAGAAGGTGGTAATGAGCCACCTTGAACCGCTACAGTCCGTGTGGTGACTGTTATCCCACAGCGCTGTTAGGAAGGGAATTCCAGGATTTTGACCCAGCGACCATGAAGGAACGGTGATATATTTCCAAGTCGGGACGGTGTGTGACTTGGAGGGGAACGTGCAGGTGGTTTGTTCCCATGTGCCTGCTGCCCTTGTCCTTCTAGATGGTAGAGGTCACGGGTTTGGGAGGTGCTGTCGAAGAAGCCTTGGCGAGTTGCTGCAGTGCATCCTGTAGATGGTACACACTGCAGCCACAGTGCGCCGGTGGTGAAGGGAGTGAATGTTTAGGGTGGTGGATGGGGTGCCAATCAACCGGGCTGCTTTGTCCTGGATGGTGTCGAGCTTCTTGAGTGTTGTTGGAGCTGCACTCATCCAGGCAAGTGGAGAGTATTCCATCACACTCTTGACTTGTGCCTTGTAGATGGTGGAAAGGCTTTGGGGAGTCAGGAGGTGAGTTACTTGCTGCAGAATACTCAGCCTCTGACCTGCTCTTGTAGCCACAGTATTTATATGGCTGGTCCAATTAAGTTTCTGGTCAATGGTGACCCCCAGGATGTTGATGGTGCGGGATTCAGCGATGGTAATGTCGTTGAATATCAAGGGGAGGTGGCTAGACTCTCTCTTGTTGGAGATGGTCATTGGCTGGTGTAAATGTTACTTGCCATGAATGTTACTTGCCACTTATGAGCCCAAGTCTGGATATTGCCGAGGTCTTGCTGCATGCGGGCACAGACTGTTTCATTATTTGAGGGGTTGCGAATGGAACTGAACACTGTGCAATCATCAGCGAACATCCCCATTTCTGACCTTATGATGGAGGGAAGGTCATTGATGAAGCAGCTGAAGATGGTTGGGCCTTGCACACTGCCCTGAGGAACTCCTGCAGCAATGTCCTGGGGCTGAGATGATTGGCCTCCAACAACTGCTACCATCTTCCTTTGGCTTCAGCCACTGGAGAGTTTTCCCCCTGATTCCCATTGACTTCAATTTTACTGAGTTGTCGCCTGTTAACTGTCCATTTCCCTCCCCCTCCCCCCCCCCCCCCCCCCCATCCCCAAACTCAGAAATCCATCTCATGACCATGGAACCGTCATTCTCACCTTGATGACCTAAAGATGCACGCAGGGCTGCACCGTACCTGCAAAGATGAGCTTCTCTTTCATTATGTTGACATCCCGGCTCGATCTGCGGACTGCTGCACTCAACATAATCTGTTCCGGGTTATAGGTCCGCATGCTACCAAGTCGCCATCTGCAACGAGGAACAAAACATTTTTAAAAACGCCTTCCTTTTTTTTTTAGAAACAAGAAATCTGATTGCCCACCTCAATCAAAGGCTTCATTTAGGCCCCTCTGTGAGCAGTTGCTTGGGAGGAGGGCGTGAGGGGAAGGGAGGGGAGGGGAGGGGAGGGAAAGGGGAGGGGAAGGGAGGGGAGGGAAAGGGGAGGGGAAGGGGAGGGGAAGGAAAGGGGAGGGGAAGGGGAGGGGAAGGGAGGGGAGGGGAGGGGAGGGAAAGGGAAAGGGAAGGAAAGGGAGGGGAGGAGAGAGGAGGGAAAGGGAAAGTGAAGGAAGGGGAGGGGAGGAGAGAGGAGGAGAGGGGGAGGGAAAGGGAAGGAAGAGGGGACATAGGAGGAGGAGGGAGGAGGGGGAAGGGGAGAGAAGGGGAGAGGAGTGGGGAGAGGAGAGGTGCTTGGATTTTTCGCCTCTTTCTCTCCCTTTAGACACCGTACTTGCCTTAGCGCAGCCTCCAGACAGCCTGACTGAAATCAAGAAATTGCCGTATCATCGTTACAGGAGATGTCTCGTTTTCCTAATCCAGTAGGGAAAGCTGACGCCTATCATCCCACTAGGTCTCATCCAAACCCCCCAAAAATGTCAGAAACGCTATTAATCGAAGCAAAAATTATCTCAGGACAGAAAATGTAAATATCCCACTTTTAAGAAATGGTGTAGCACCAGGGGCTTGACCATACGTTACTGTGAAGGAATTGGGACATGGGGGGGGGGGGGGGGGGGAAATAAAGTGCATTCAGTGGGGACAAACTCACACAGGCAAGCCATGCACCAGTGGGCTTCTCTCCGTGTGCACGCGTGACTTTTCCCGTCATTCATTGGGATCATGAGTCCAACGGACTTTGAGGCTCATTGTGAGTGCACCGCAGGCTTCCTCCAGTCTCTGAAAACCGACTGTGTGACAGCTAAACGGTAACCTGCTTCACCTCGTCAATCTTCCCACCATTCAATTTTCGTAATTTAACCCTGTTACTGGGTTAAATTACGAGGACAGGTTGCATAGACTGGGTTTGTATTCCCTCGAGTGTGGAAGATTAAGGGGTGATCTAATTGAGGTGTTTGTGATTAAAGGATTTGATAGGGTAGAGAGAGAGAGAAACTATTTCCTCTGGTGGGGGAGGGAGTCCAGAACAAGGGGGTATAACCTTAAAATTAGAGCCAGGCCGTTCAGGGGTGAAGTCAGGAAGCACTTCTTCACACAAAGGGGAGTGGAAATCTGGAATTCTCTCCCCCAAAAAGCTGTTGAGGCTGGGGGTCAATTGAAAATTTCAAAACAGAGAATGATTTGTTCGGCAAAGGTATTACGAGTTACGGAACCAAGGCGGGTAGATGGAGTTGAGATACAGATCAGCCATGATCTAATTGAATGGCGGAACAGGTTCGAGGGGCTGAATGGCCTCCTCCTGATCCTATGTACCTATGTTCACACATCAGTGACAATAGCTCAGAGTCAGCACAGGCACCCGAACAAGATTTGCAGCAACCTTTCGTGTGTTGACGCCAAGTACCGATGGTAAGGAAAGGGAACCCGGGAGACTTTACAAGAGGCCAAAGTGTTTGGGCAGTCCCTGCGGGGTCAGTCAGGCAGGAGATTCTGGTCCCCAGTGATTAATTCCTGGAGACTCCAGGACAAAGATTAATCTCGCAGGACACGACTGCAAGCAACACAGGAGAAAAATCATAGGGAAGTTAAAAAAAAAAGTTTTTTCTCGATCTTCTTTGCACACTTTTTTGGTTATTAATTATGAAAATATTGGAGGTGGGTAGAAAGGCTGTTTTGACTGACAGTTAAGAATCGTCCAATCAGGTAACAAAGAGTCTGTTCACTTTCCAATTGGCCGCGGGGAAGGCGGGGCGCCGTGAGGATGGACCAATGGCAGGAGCGTGGGGGCGGGGCAGTTGGAGGTGGGCGGTCAGGTGATGAAACCTCCTGGAATACGCCCAAGCAGAGTTGGCATCCCCGAGCCTCAGCCTTGGTTGCTCAGCAACTGGCTGCGGCTTTGCTCTCCTCCCCGGTGAGGAGACAGTGGGCCACATTCCAAAGAACGTGATGCAAATTCATAGCTCTTCCTGGGAATTTAGTTTCATCGGAGGTGGCAGAGGGAAGCAAATAAAGGTCAAGGCTCAAAGGCCTACACTCACTGGGGAGCTCCGGGGGGGCCGACCCGGGGGAGCTCCGGAGGCAGCGGGGGGCCGACCGGTGTAACTTGTGAAAACAGTTGGTGGAATAGAGAAAAAAAAACAAGGAGCGATGTCATAGAACAGGTAGGTGATTGGCTGGTAAGTTTTACAGCCTCTTTTTTCCCCTCTGAGTTAGGGAAGTGGGTGAAATTAAATTAAAAGCTGGGAGCGTAAAATTGTTGTTAATTTATTAAATTTAATAACTTGATCTAGTTTATTAACTAGACTAATAAAACTAAATAAACAGGGGAAGGAATTGATTGGCTGGTAGCTGGTGAGTGTTTCTTTTTCTGTTGAGTTTTTTAAGGCTTAATTTATTTTTGATAAGGTTAGTGAACAATCTAATAAATCAAGGCGTGGCAGGGCAGCTCACACCAGTGGGATGCACATCTTGTGCCATGTGGGAACTCCAGCATGCTTCCCCTGACATGGACAACCACAAGTGCAGGAAGTGTTGACAGCTGGGGGAACTCGAGCTCCGGATTTCGGAGCTTGAGCAACAGCTGGCGTCGCTACAGTACATCCACGAGGCTGAGAGCTACTTGGATAGCACGTTTTTGGAAGTGGTCACCCCACAGCTTAAGAGATTGCAGGGAGAGAGGGACTGGTAACCGCCAGACAGACAAGAAGGACCAGGCAGGTAGTGCAGGAGTCCCCTGAGTGCATCTCACTCTCTAACCAGTTCTGAATACTGGTGAGGGAGAGGGTTCCTCTGCGGAGTGCAGCCAGAGCCAAGTCCACAGCACCATGAATGGCTCAGCTGTACGGGAGTGGAAGAGAAATGTCAGGAGAGCAATCGTGATAAGGGACTCGATAGTTCTTTATTAATTCGTTCATGGGATGTGGGCGTCGCTGGCTAGGCCAGCATTTATTGCCCATCCCTAATTGCCCTTGAGAAGGTGGTGATGAGCCGCCTTCTTGAACCGCTGCAGTCCGTGTGGTGAAGGTTCTCCCACAGTGCTGCTAGGTAGGGAGTTCCAGGATTTTGACCCAAAGACAATGAAGGAACGGCGATATATTTCCAAGTCGGGATGGTGTGTGACTTGGAGGGGAACGTGCAGGTGGTGTTGTTCCCATGTACCTGCTGCCCTTGTCTTTCTAGGTGGTAGAGGTCGCGGGTTTGGGAGGTGCTGTCGAAGAAGCCTTGGCAAGTTGCTGCAGTGCATCCTGTGGATGGTACACACTGCAGCCACTGTGCGCCGGTGGTGAAGGGAGTGAATGTTTAGGGTGGTGGATGGGGTGCCAATCAAGCGGGCTGCTTTATCCTGGATGGTGTCGAGCTTCTTGAGTGTTGTTGGAGCTGCACTCATCCAGGCAAGTGGAGAGTATTCCATCACACTCCTGACTTGTGACTTGTAGATGTTGGAAAGGCTTTGGGGAGTCAGGAGGTGAGTCACTCGCCGCAGAATACCCAGCCTCTGACCTGTTCTTGTAGCCAGGTCAGAGGCTGGGTACAAGCTAAGTTTCTGGTCAATGGTGACCCCCCAGGATGTTGATGGAGGGGGATTCGGCGATGGTAATGCCGTTGAATGTCAAGGGGAGGTGGTTAGACTCTCTCTTGTTGGAGATGGTTGTTGCCTGGCACTTGTCTGGCGCGAACGTTAATTGCCACATATCAGCCCAAGCCTGGATGTTGTCCAGGTCTTGCTGCATGCGGGTACAGACTGCTTCATTATCTGAGGGGTTGCGAATGGAACTGAACACTGTGCAATCATCAGCGAACTTCCCCATTTCTGATTTTATGATGGAGGGAGGGTCATTGATGAAGCAGCTGAAGATGGTTGGGCCTAGGACACTGCTGCAGGAATTCCTCAGGGCAGTGTCCTGGGGTTGAGATGATTGGCCTCCAACAACCACTACCATCTTCCTTTGTGCTAGGTATGACTCCAGCCACTGGAGAATTTTCCCCCCGATTCCCATTGACTTCAATTTTACTTGGGCTCCTTGATGCCACACTCGGTCAAATGCTGCCTTGATGTCAAGGGCAGTCACTCTCACCTCACCTCTGGAATTCAGCTCTTTTGTCCATGTTTGGACCAAGGCTGTAATGAGGTCTGGAGCCGAGTGGTCCTGGCGGAACCCAAACTGAGCATCGGTGAGCAGGTTATTGGTGAGTAAGTGCCGCTTGATAGCACTGTCGACGACACCTTCCATCACTTTGCTGATGATTGAGAGTAGACTGATGGGGCGGTAATTGGCCGGATTGGATTTGTCCTGCTTTTTGTCGACGGGACATACCTGGGCAATTTTCCACATTGTTGGGTAGATGCCAGTGTTGTAGCTGTACTGAACAGTTTGGCTAGAGGCGCAGCTAGTTCTGGAGCACAAGTCTTCAGCACTACAGCCGGGATGTTGTCGGGGCCCATAGCCTTTGTTGTATCCAGTGCACTCAGCCGTTTCTTGAGTGAATCGAATTGGCTGATGACTGGCTTCTGTGATGGTGGGGATATCGGGAGGAGGCAGAGATGGATCATCCACTCGGCACTTCTGGCTGAAGATGGTTACAAACGCTTCAGCCTTGTCTTTTGCACTCACGTGCTGGACTCTGCCATCATTGAGGATGGGGATGTTCATGGAGCCTCCTCCTCCCGTTAGCTGTTTAATTGTCCACCACCATTCACGATTGGATGAGGCAGGACTGCAGAGCTTTGATCTGATCCGTTGGTTGTGGAATCGCTTAGCTCTGTCTATAGCATGTTGCTTCCGCTGTTTAGCATGCATGTAGTCCTGTGTTGTAGCTTCACCAGGTTGGCACCTCATTTTTAGGTACGCCTGGTGCTGCTCCTGGCATGCTCTTCTACACTCCTCATTCAACCAGGGTTGATCCCCTGGCTTGTTGGTAATGGTAGAGTGAGGAATATGCCGGGCCATGAGGTTACAGATTGTGCTGGAATACAATTCTGCTGCTGATGGCCCACAGCGCCTCATGGATGCCTAGTTTTGAGCTGCTAGATCTGTTTTGAATCTATCCATTTAGGACGGTGGTAGTGCCACACAACACGTTGGATGGTGTCCTCAGTGTGAAGACTGGACTTCATCTCCACAAGGACTGTGCGGTGGTCACTCCTACCAATACTGTCATGGACAGATGCATCTGCGACAGGTAGATTGGTGAGGACGAGGTCAAGTAAGTTTTTCCCTCGTGT